>NC_051159.1:168039589-168122089 GCF_013339745.2 Dermacentor silvarum
AATGAACAAAAGCAGATACTCCTTTTGGCAGTAGGAGCTTCGACTTAGATACACACAACCTGCATGCAGGGCCTGTATTTTGTAATGATCGACGTAATTTTCCAATCTTCCCTTCTTATCATTTGTTGCGCCGAGAGGCCGATCCTGGAGGTGAAGGAAGCTCGAAGCTCGGTTAGCGAGAGGGTTTAGTAGGCGGAGCGGCTTTCAGAGCCACCCGAAAAAAAAAAAAAAAAATCGGCAGAGACACTTGAGACTGCTTACGTGTGGGGATGCGAAAGCATGCATTATACCGTTTGTAGACGTCGGAAAGTCATGAACGCGCTCATTTTATACACTCATGACGTGGCCCCACCGCCTCCTCTCCATTGTCTGCACCGTCACGTACATGCCCAATGACGCGCGCTCTAGGCCACATCTTTACTCAACCAGATGGCTGCGACGTGACGTGTGCAATCATACGCGCACTAGGCACACCTTTAGCAAACCTGAACCATGGAACCGCCGTGGCATCGGGGAAGCGTGATAGTCTCGGGTCCGGAGGCCATGGTTCGATTCCAACCCAGACCGAAATGTACCAAAATTTCTGTTCAAAGCCATAATTAACTTTGTTTACAGGAAGCTCCCTGAGAAATGGGACCTCAATCCGAGGATTTTTTACGTGTTCTTGCCCTTTGCGGCGCCGGCTATTTTTGGTACCATCTTTCGGTAACGCCGACGGATTTTCGCGTAATGGGGCATATAATACTTTCGCCTTAGTAAAAAGTTTCAATAAGAATAGGCACTATGCAGTTTATTGAGCAGGGATGTTTTCAGTTGCATCCTCTAAGACATACTTGAGAATAGTACTTGCGGAAGTTTTCAACGTTCAGGAGCACCGATGCGCGCGGCATGCGCCCGCGGGCTGCGCATCGCTATACAGATAGAACGTGAGTCATGGCTGACTAGATACCGGATGTTCATGCAGTAAAAAATGCTGTTTTAGGCGCCTATAACAGGCATTGAAGCTGTCATTTAAGGCTTTATAGGCGCTGAATACTGTCCTGTAGGCAGGTATGGGCTCACTAATTAAGAAATTTCGCTGTGCATCTGAGGATAAATTATTATTTTCGAAGGCGCACACGGCCTATCCTAAACCCCTGCTTAGTAAAATTCATTTTATGTTCTCGTTAAAACGAAATGAGACAAGTTGCGTAGGCTACAAGATTTAACTGAAATTTACTTTTCAGTTAAATTAACAGTTACTTCACTGCCCAATACCCGGGATATTTATTTGAGAAAGATTGAAGTTCGAACTGACACTTTCAGCAACAGATCAAATGTGGCTGGTGGCTTACCTTTCCTGAACGTCCAAAATGAGCCCCACATTCCGGGTCATCGCTGCGCCCGAGCATCCAAGTTTCTCGTTGAGGACAAAACACGGACAAATGCATTTTCAGACTCAAAATCCATCGCAGGCACCAACATCGAGATAGGCAGTTATAGTAACAATAAAAGTGTCACTATAATGTTTTTGACCGATCGTTCATGCTAAACAGGTACGATAAGGGCGTAAGGAAATAATAAGCATTTCGCCTAAAGTTGCAGTCTTTAGTCATGACTGATATTGGATCATGACCATCGATATATATATATATATATATATATATATATATATATATACAGGGTGAGCAGGAGTGATGGCTTTGTTTTGTTTATAGTGTGGCCTGTAAGGGCACGCTGGGTTCCATCTGCCGGCGCGGCTGCTTTGGAGTTTGTTGTCGCTGACTCCTGCACTTGCACCTCGCTTTTTTTTTTTTCAATTGTTTTTGCACATTCTTTAGACATTTTGCATAAATAAGAAGTTTTCGAGCGCGCAGCCTTCCGCATCGGATTTAGCAAAGCGGTGCGCTTAATTGTTTACATCGACATCTAGAGCCACAGATTGTTGTTAGCGTCAAAAATTGTGGAAAAGGTGCATCGCTGATACGGAAAAAAATGTCAATACCTCGAATAAAACACACATACCGGCTCATATGAGCCGCGTTATTCCACCGTGAGACGAGTCAGTATGAGCGCCTGAGCTACTCAACAGCGACTGTGATCCAGTTACAAATATCGGGCTGTTAATTTATTACCGATTCTCGCTTTTCTTTAACTTCATCATACTTAGTTTTCGCGTGTCATAAAGCATTATTAGAGAAAATTGTGCTCACATAAGCGCTCATTTAAAGGCCGTGTTGTTCTCCCGCAAAAATGCGGATGCCATATCGCTGACACTGTTGATATTTAACTGAGCGAGGCGGCTGTTTATGCTGCGCTGTACCGAATGTATACCGTCTCTTGTTTCGCGTTTCAGGCAGAGATAAACAGTACATCTCAGGAATTCAGAAATTCGTGAGCATACCAACACGTACAAACCGACCCATCTACGTTGCGAATACGAGCGGCAGCCTATACGGGAACGGTGACGTACAGATGTTGGCACAGCCGTTGGGCAAAGCGCTGTGTCGCCGCTTGCAACTTATTGTGTACGCGCCGTGCGAAGCGAAGATCGATTAGTTTATCTCAAATCGCGAAGGCTAGAACTGAACTATAAAAGCAGTTTCCTTCGTCCTAACTTTCTTACTTGAGCACATATTTTGCTCATGCCCAGCGTACGCGCGAGAACGGCAGAGCCTCATTTCAACTATTCAGCGAGTGACTAAAAGACCAATGTCTGACGAGATTGTCTTAGGTCCTTGGCCTGACGCCAACAGCGCAGCTGTGGTCATCGAGGCGACTATAGCCTTCCTTCAAGCCACTGGACTCCATGCACGGCTATAGTATGACCTCAACGGGATGTACATGTACATACGCACCTCCTAATCTTATCATCATCATTCATCGCTCTTTTTATCCCCTCCCCCCTTCCCCAGTGTAGAATGCAGGCCAGAGCAAACTAACGCTCAAGCCGACCTCTCTGCCTTTCTTCAAATAAACCTCTCTCTCTCTCTTCTTACTTTTCAGTACAGGTCCGCTGGTAGCGGGTGCACGAATTCGACGGCGCCAGGCCTAACCTTCGCTGAACGGGATCAATATATTGGCTCAAACTTCATGTGCACGGTTGGAGAGGGTCAAAGCCTTGCGCATTTCAACCTTTCAACTTCGTAGGCATGTTTTGACTCACTTTGAGCTCGATTATTTATGTATACCAAAGAAGGCGTTGCGGCTATCGCGTTATCGGTTCGATGGCCTATCGCGCGGGTTTCGGTCGAACACGGTGATTTTATCGGTGCCGTTGACAATTGAAAGCCCGTCGCAGTACCGAAGCCAGTCTTACGCTACGCACGCTTTCAGTACTGCATGCACTGACGTCGAGCTCCCAGTGGAGTTTCAACGCGGTACACGGCACGAGTTGGCAGTAGCGCGCGTCCGAGCGCTTTTTTTTTTTTTTTTTTTTTTTTCGGGGGACGTTTCCCCAAGATGGGGCTCCCCTTTTCACTCTTTATCGCGCTGTCAACGTGTACAGCAGGCGTTCTGGCCTTTCTGGCGACGATGCCAAGTAGGACGTCTCGGTGCGCCCTCAGACATCTCTCGCCAAGGCCGCAACGCCTGCTGCTCATCGTCGCGACGTCGCTCTCTGTAAAGAAAGAAACGCAGGGGCGATCATACGACGAAACCAAATACGTGTCTTTTGACAATTGGTTTCCCAACAGACAGGCGAACAAAGCCTCCAAGGGCGCGTTTTAATTGGCAAAGGTATACTTTTTTGTTTGGACGGTCCTTAAAGCATATCAGATGTCCCTATTGCCCCTGTATGCTGAACTTATTAAGAAAGAGAGAAAGAAATAAAGAGAGAAAGAGAGAGAAAAAGAAAAACACCAGTGTGTCTTCTTGACCTACTACTTTCCCTTCCCTTTCCTACTACTTTTCGTTCACTTTCCTGCTACTTTTGTTTTCCTTTCGTGCAACTTTTCCTTCCGTTGCGTTGTACGTTTCCTTCCCGCGATGTATGCAGTTAATAAACGTTTATGTTTTATTACCGTGACATGTCGTGAACCTTACGTTACCCTGACGAAGGTCAGATACACACACGACAAGCTTCGCTTACCCCCATTTTCGCGACAGGGGAAGGGCTGGTAAATTTTTTGCTGCTTCTTCTGTATACTCCTTGTTGATTGTCTTTCTATTTCATTTGATGTATGTTTTGATCATGCACAATGCTATTTCATTTGATCTTCTCCGTCTTGATCGATTTCTCTCTTTCCTGCGTCAATTGTTTCATTTTTCCGTTAACTCGTTTTGCTGGTTTAAAACCATTGTTATAAATATATATACTCCCAGGCCGGTTGTGACAACAAACACGATAGTAGGCTATATATATCTACTATAGGCTACTGTACAGAAGTTATATAACATGTTGGAGTAAGGTTCGTCGGCAGGACGTCTAGACACATTCTCGGGACGGCACATTGCATTATGAAGCGTATACCTCTGCCGCTTTCAGTATCGTTTCTGAGGACCTGACGCGGGGGTACACGTGTTCATGTGTCAAGTGACACCGCTCAAGCGTTCTGTTACTTTTGTTGACGTGTAAGCATCGGTTAGTTGGTTGTTTATATTCAGGCGGGAACAGCGCTAAGTACACGGTCAAATATGAAGGCACATAGCAAACGACACGTTGCGCTGTGCCGTTTTCTTTGTGCCTTCACCTCCGTCCGCGTGCTTAACGCTGTTCCCACCTGAATTTCACTTCTGGGCAGTGCCCCTATGCGGGACATAGTGGCACGTCTCTAAAATGTAAGCTATCTATAGACCGTTTTATTGAGGGCGCTGGACGGACGGACGGACGGACGGACGGACGGACGGACGGACGGACGGATGGATGGATGGATGGATGGATGGATGGATGGATGGATGGATGGATGGATGGATGGATGGATGGATGGATGGATGGATGGATGGATGGATGGATGGATGGATGGATGGATGAGGCTGAACCCTTTAAATCGGGCGGTGGCACATGCCACCTAGCCGTGACTATTAACATGTTTTGTACTTTGTGGAGGGTGAAATTTCGCCCCTGCCTTGATTTTAGCCACCAACCTCCGTTTGGTTATTTCTACCCGCTTAATGTCTGTTTTGCCTCCACTGTCCCTAAACCCCAATGCTTTGAAAAAATCAGCTCCGTTGCTTTGCACTGTATAGGGTTAAGTCCTTTGCAGAAAAGTATCAGGTGTTCAGCCGTTTCCTCTTCCCGACGCCTCGTGAAGTGATGCTGCGCAGGCGCAGTCAAAGCGATAGGTGGAGCGCCGGGCGCGTCTCTGCTACAGTTCCTCGGTACATCTCGGTACATCTTAGTCCGGAATATACTCCCGTCCTGGCTTCAAACAACAAAGAGCTTTCCCTAGAATAATCATAAATATTTTCTTTGGCAATTTGTGCTTGAAAGTTCTGTATGTTCCCAGTGCTGATTTCGTCTGCATCCCTGTTTTCCATAGACCCCTCTCTGTTTCTTTAACCTTTTTCTTAACCGCTGTTTCTTGGTTTGCACCCCTCCTGCAGTTCAAATATTTGATTGACAATTTTCTGGTCCGCTTCCTCCATTTTGTGTCAACATTCCTCATGTACAAATAACTGAAAACTCTCCTTGGCCACCGCTTTTCTGCCATTTCTCTCAGTCGCTCCTCAAATTCTATCTTGCTGCTAGCTTCCCTGCCCTCGAATGACGTCCATCCCGTACCCCCTGATTTGGTGCATTTCCGTGTGCTCCCAAAGCAAGCCTACCTACCCCTCGCTGCTTAACTTCCAACCTTGCTCGAACCTCCGATCTCATGCACAGGACCGCATTGCCGAAAGACAAACTAGGGACCATCACCCCTTTCCAAATCCCTCTCACCACTTCGTACCTATTGTAATTCTACAGTGCCCTATTTTTCATCACAGCTGCATTCCTGCTACCTTTAGTCGTTACAAAAATTTTATGTTCCATTAGGTACTCAGCCCCATTTTTTATCCACACTCCAAGATATTTGTACTTATCCACTACCTCCAGCGCAACCTCCTGTATCCTATGCTCGCTGCCTTGATTATCATTAAAAATCATGACTGCCGATTTTTCTTTACTAAACTGCAAACCTAAGCTATCTCGTTCCCTCTTTACCACAGCTGATGTCCATTAATCCCTGCAAGTCTTGCTTACTGTCAGCCATAAGTACAATGTCATCCGCGTACATCAGTTCTGGTAAAGACTGTTTAATCCATTCTCCTTGCTTGAAAAAGGCAAGGTTGAAGCCAAGTCCGCTCCTCTATATTTTGTTCTCTAATCCTTGTAAATACAGCATGAACAACAAAGTTGACAGAGGGCACCTCCGCCTAAGCCCCTGCTGTATCTCTATAGGCTCATATACCCCCCCCCCCCCCCCCCCCATTTTATAAGCGCATTGTTATTTTTATAGATATCTTTTAAAAGATTACTTACTCCATCTTCCACATCTAGAGTACCCAGTATGTCCCACAAATCCTTTTGGATTACACTGTCATAGGCTCCCTTGATATCCAGAAATGCGAGCCATGGGGGCCTGTGTTCCTTTTCTGCTGTTTCTATATACTGCGTCAATGAGAACAGATTATCTTCTAACCTTCTTTGTTTCCGGAACCCATTTTGTAGTTCCTGCCAGAATGATGATGATGATTTATTGGCATCCCCTTTGAAACGGGGCGGCGACAAATAGTCACCTAGCCTGCTTGATTTAATCAGGTATACTATACATGTTCTTTATCTAGCATTTTTGTATACCCCTCATTATTTTTATTTTTCAAACATTTACCTTGTACCGCTGCCTATGATTTTAAGAGATCAGGTCGTATCCATCTTTTCCCTGTTTTTTTTTTTTTCCACCAGTACTCTAATCGTCTCTTGCTTATCTCTACGGCTGATCTATTGATGTTTCCTTCCACTTTAAACCCAAGCGCTTCTGGGAGTTGCACATTACCTACGGTTCTCGCTGGGTGGATCCCGTCGCATTCCATTAGGATGTGCTGATTGGTCTCTGTATCTTTACTGCAGCATACACATGCCTCATATAGTTCCGAATATTTGCTCCGGTATGTTTTGGTCCTTAGGCAACCGGCTCGAGCCTCAAATAGCAAGGCACTGCCCTTTGTGTTATCGTACAGATTTTCCCTTCTAATTTCTTTCTTCTCATTCTTGTAAATCTCCATTGTCCTTTTTGTTTCCATTCTTTGCATCCAATTCACTGTCTCTATTTCTCTCACTTTCTTTGTGATGACTCCTGGTTGTCTATTTACAGTTTCGATTATCCTGTAGTTGGTTGCCAACTTCCTTGACCTCTTCCTCCATTCTGTGTCCACGCTTTTCATGTAGAGGTACTTGTGCACTTTAGCCGCCCATTTATTTTCATCCATGTTCCTGAGCCTTTCTTCAAAACTAATTTTGCACGGTGCTTCTATGACTTCAAAAGAGGCCCAACCCATGTCACCCTGCACTGCCTCATTTGTGGTATTACCGTGGGCTCCCAAAGCCAACGTGCCTACTGAACTTTGGTTAACTTCCAAACCCGACAAGATATCCGATTATTTATTTTATTTAACAATACTGCTGATCTCACACGAGATCATAGCAGGGAGGGCACATACATGAGTACGGTGTAAAAGATACCTAAGACAGGTATGTAAAACACAACGCAATACAGTGTTACAATAATTATTCATCAAGTCAACTATAACAATATAATGGACGAAAGTACTTGGAACACAGTAAAAGTAAGTAAAACAAAACTAAGTCAGCAAAAAGAAAGGGAGCACAATTGTGACGCAAGTGCGAAATCAGAATACATAGAATGTAATACAGTTCAAAAATGTACATAATGAGGTGTAAGATTAGTGATGAACAGCTATGCACGTATTATTTCCTCGACCAATGCTAGAAAATTTCCCAAAGTCTGAGTGCTCGTGGCTGAAGGGTCCAGTTGGTTCCACTCACTGATTGCACGATTAAAATAAGAGTATTTAAAACAGTTTGAGTTGTACCTGCGTTCAATAAGGTTATGAGGATGTTTATGACGTGTCTTGTACGGGAGAAAGAGATAACTTTAGATGTGTCAATTTTTGTTTCGCCATGAATTAATTGATACAAGAACTTCAGTCGGGCTAGTTTTGCTCGATTTTGTAAGGTTAGCATACCAGATTGCTTTAGTAAGCTAGTTGGTGAGTCAGTTAGCTTGTATTTATTAAAGATAAACCTTAACGCCTTTCTCTGCACCCCCTCTAGTCTGTCAATAAGTTCGTTAGTGAAAGGAAACCAAACAACGTTAGCGTACTCAAGGATTGGTTGAACAATCATGCGATAAGCCAACAGCTTTGTGGCGGGTGGTGCCAGGCGAAGTCGTCTTCTCAGGAAGAAGAGTCGCTTTAGTGCAGTCGGTGTAATGTTTTCAACATGCGTATTCCATCGAAGATCATGGGATAACGTTAAACCCAAGTACTTATGCTCTAAAACCCTAGTCAGAGGCGTGTTATTAATGGTGTAGGCGAATTGCGATATTTGTTTCTTTCTAGTTATTGTTATAAGCATTATAAGCATATAATGGCATTTGCGAATGTTAGCGCTGGCACCATTACTCCTTTCACTTCCAAACCCGACAAGATATCCGATTATAAGCATATAATGACATTTGCGAATGTTAGCGCTGGCACCATTACTCCTTTCCAGATTCCACGCACCACCTCATACTTATAGTGGACCCACAGTGCTCTGTGTTTCATTATTGCTGCATTCCGCTTCCCCTTTATTTTCAGATTATCTTGGTGGTTGCTTGAGTAATTCTTTCCTTCGTTTATGTGTACGCCGAGGTACTTATATTGCTTCACTATGGGTATTACTTGCTGTTGAATTGACACCACGAAGTTACTCGTGTGTTCATTAAAGATCATAATCCCTGATTTCTCTGTGCTAAACTTAAGGCCTAGATTTGTCGCTGCGTTCCCACAGATATTCGCAAGTATCTGTAAATCTTTTTTATTGTCTGCTAGTAGCACAATGTCGTCTGCGTACATCAGTCCAGGGACCTTCTGTTGCACCATTTGTCCATTACGCATGTAGGATAAGTCAAACCCTAATTCGGTTTAACAGTCGTCTTTCTATATATACCATTGACGTAAATCGTGAACAACAATGGTGACAGAGGGCATCCTTGCTTCAATCCTTGGTGAATTCCCACCATTTCATTTCCTTTTCGACCTTCCCATACCACTTGTACTTGGTTGTCTCTATATATCTCCCTCAGCAGCTCCACGAAATCGTCATCTATGCCTTCGTATTGAAGAATATCCCACAACAATTTCCTGTCTACGTTGTCATAAGCTCCTTTAATATCTAGAAATGCTATCCATAAAGGTCTTTTCTGAGCTACTGAAATCTCTATGCACTGAGTTAGTACAAACATATTATCCTCTAAGCGTCTGCCTGGCCTGAACCCATTCTGTAATTCCCCCAATACAACGTTTGCGGCTATATCCCCAATACACCGATAATGCGATCCCCAATACGATAATATCCCTAATACGCCATAATGCGATCACAGCGCCGTCTACCGTCCGGCGCCATGCTGGTATGTGGGATCGCGCTAGAGGATGCATAGCGAACGTGTTGTTGACGACGAGTGGCAAGTTTTGGCGTTTTCCTGAGAGGTCTCAACAAGCTTTCGCGATTGGTAAACTTCTTAGCATGTCGTTACTAACATTTGAGCTTCGATATAGCCGCATATCGACCAGCGACAATCTATAGAGACGCTGCCACAGCTCTGCCCGCGATAGAAATAGAAGGCGAGTCAAGTCTGAACATTGTCGATAAGTAACATATTTGCAGCGTGTTATTATTATATGTCTAGCCTTGAACTCTGTTATGGTGTGACTATGGTGACAACCATCAGAGGATGTCTCCGTGTGCCATGCTAGCCACCCTAGCCTTGCGATGTGCCGCACCAGCGTACTGGCGAAGCTCAAAGGAAATACGTTTTGCTATATATAGGTTGCGTGCGCCTAAAGCTTTCGAGGTACGATTTTCTAAGCAGTTCTAAGCCTGGCACCCGGGCATCAAGCTTTACAAAATTAAGAAAAGTAAAATAATTCCATCGGAAAGGACGTCAACATGGAGTTATAGATTAAACGACCTGGACACAGTGCCCATGCACGGATATACCACGGTCGAACAGACGCATGCGACGTGTTGAAAGAATATACGCACTTATAGGTCTCGAGTGGTGCCTGTGCAAAGGCCCCTCGTCGACTCGAGAGAGCTGAAAAACGAACAACTACTCTCTGCAACAGCAACTTTATTTTCGGAAGTAATACATGTCTGCCCGGTGCGTGGCGTCGGGCCGACAGCTTGCCAGCGAGATTCAGATGCACGGGAGAGCGCATGTAAACTAAGGGCCGCCGCCACACGATAGGCATGGCTTTGGTTAGAGAAGGAAACAGAACCCACCTTCATTTTTTTTTTTTCGTCGGCATGTACTGCTTTCATAATACGTCCCCAATCAACATCCACCAGAATGTTGGTTGCCAAGGATGATAATATCAGAACACATTCGGGGAACAGAATGACTTTAATGTGCGTGCGCAAAGAAATAGTTGATTTCGTCCATTCGCTCGAGTTGATCAACTCAATTACGCACCTCTCGTTCATGTCTCAGTTTGGTCACGGGTGCCGAGTTCAGTCGCCGTGCGCTCACTGGAAACAAGATCTTCTGAACATATACGCGACGAAGCTGATGGCGTCAACTCCTTTCTGTTTATGCTGGCCATCCAAAGAACGACGCTTGTCTGCAATCGCAGCGGCGGAGTCCACGAAGTCACTTCCCGTTGGCCTTGAGCCCGTTGACCTTGAGTCATCCGACATCGCAGCAGTCACAGCAAACACGTTAGAATCTCACTAATTCGCAACGACACCGCTACTGTTCCGAACTGCCGCTGGGAGCAACGGCCATTCGCGCATACCACTGCCAGCAGGAAAGCGACGTCGCGGCGCGCTGGTTCGAGGCCATGTTCCTGCTCGCCGATAAAACGGTCTATACTTCACATGTACTGTCTTTGAGAACACGGCAAGATTATCTGTAGCGGTCCAGGGAGAACTGTTGCCTCCAACGTCCTCACTGATATACAATTTTAATACTTGCTGCGTGTAAGGATGACTAAACGCAGATTTTAGTAAGGAAGATTGGGTTAAACGGGAACACACCTTCAGGTATGCTTTACATGCTTTTCATTCTAGCAATATTTTGTACATCTCCTTAATCTTCTTTTTATTCCTCAGCACAATCCAACCATTTCTTGGTTAATCCCTCATAGTGGGTAGGAGCCACATACCAAATGGATAGGGAACACAAACTACCTTGTACCGCTACCTATGCAACTGCTACATGGTGCGCCACCTGGTGCAATAAAATGCTACTACAATGCAAAGTGCGCACGTATCGACGCTGTGAGGGGGGCATCTAACATCATGTGATAAGCGGCGCGATATGAAGCTAACGATCATGACAATTATGATGATGATTTATTGGCATCCCGTTTGAATCGGGGTGGTGACAGTCACCTATAGCTTGTTCTATACTTTAACCAGATGTGCCATAAATGTTTATGGCGCAGGCCTGTGACTTATTTTCTTTCTCAAGACAATACAACCATTTCTTGGCCAATCCCCCCCATTTCATAGTGGGTATAGAGCCAGCGATAGCTGCGAGCCTGCGACGGTCACCGGCGGCGGCGGACAACATCGCCAACCGAAACGGCTGTTGGAATGAGCCTATAACAGCTTACGCTGTAAAAAATCTTCCGAGATGGTATACATGAGAATGAAGGATAACTGAAGGTGTTTGTCAGGGCTCAAAGAGAGGATCAGATAGATTTGGTTTGACGTTTCCTATCCGTTCCGCTCCGACCAGTGTATGCTAAAATGCCTAGAGCTTTAGTGTATGCGCCATGGTGTGGTATGCATACAGCTCCACAGCAGCAGCATTTATGTGTGTGCCCGCCATGTTCGTGCCAGCAGCGGAAGCAGAACGCTGCCGTGGCTGCGACAGAGCCGACTGAGCGGAGCGTGACGGTGCATGCACATCGACACCGTGGCACCAGGGTGGCGTCAACGGCGCGATGGCGCTAATGGGCCTGAAGCTTCCGTGTAATTGCCATCGCATTACAATTTTATAGTATATTCTAATCTGAAGAAGCTACCACTGCTGTCACGGCTGCTCAGCTGTAGACATGGCCACTTCAGTTGCAGCTCCAGAATATAACAATGGTTGCTCCCGTTGTGGTCTCCACTGAAGTGGAATACTGTGCAGAATTTTCCATTTTTTATCTTACTTCTCTGATTCAGATAGATAGATAGATAGATAGATAGATAGATAGATAGATAGATAGATAGATAGATAGATAGATAGATAGATAGATAGATAGATAGATAGATAGATAGATAGATAGATAGATAGATAGATAGATAGATAGATAGATAGCAGTCTACTGCCTTTGTACTATGAAGGGAATGGGACGAAGGGAAGGAAAGCTAGGCTCCAAGAAGAAGGTGGGCAGAAGATTAAAAAAGAAGTATAGTTCCTGGGATATTTATCCATGATATTTATTACTCTTTATGGAGAAATTGTTCCGTCACAATGCAGCCTGCCTAAGATGACAAATATGACAACATTGAGCGTGAATGTGAGCTGATTCTTTCAAGCTATCATTTTGACAGGTGGGCAAACTGTGCTGAAAAATTGGGCGATTGCTTGAAACTGACTTATTTACCTTTACTGAAGGCTGCCTAAAAATAACTATACTCCCTTCAGTCGCGAATTATGATGGACTGTTAATGAACGTGTTAAAGCTACGTATGTTGATTCGAAGACGCTGTAGACTTCATTGAAAGGAAGTCGAGGTGGCAGGGTGATACTTAGTGCATTTTCTAGCCAGTCATTCCTACTACAAAGTAATTACATCTCTATTTATGCACAGTAAATCATGTCACGTTTCTTTTAAAGGCGGAGCTTTTCTTTGTGAACGTCGCCGAGTTTTGTGACCGTGGATGCTGCGGCCTCCCTGTTCTCTTGCCAAATAGGCCAATCAATTACAGTGGAGTCGCTGGGTTCCTTGCACCACCACCAGATGGCACTCGCCTCCGCGCAGGTAATGGTGACAAAAAAAAAAAAAAAAGGTCGGAAGA
Source organism: Dermacentor silvarum (assembly GCF_013339745.2). Taxonomy (NCBI): domain Eukaryota; kingdom Metazoa; phylum Arthropoda; class Arachnida; order Ixodida; family Ixodidae; genus Dermacentor; species Dermacentor silvarum. Next base: position 168,052,788 of record NC_051159.1, read on the forward strand.
CACTTTGTCGAGACTAAAGTGTGAAACGGCGGAAGCGTGACACCACTTCCTGTTAAAGTGTCTGTTAAAGTAGTTTGTGGCTGTTTGAAACTGTTGCAGCGCCGTTTGTGGATAAGGAGGAGACGCGTCTTCCATGGCGGTGGTATGCCAGCTATGCGCGCTACAGGCGTCAGGGCATGAGTGGAGCAGACGACAAAACGGATAGGCAAGCAGGCGCCGTTGCTATAGTAACTGTAGCAACGACGAAGAAATGACAGACCCGCGCGGCGCCGAAACACCCCGACACCATAGCCTCCATAGGCTATGCCGACACCCGCACTTGACGACAGTGACGTCACACACGCGAGCCAATCAGGGGGCGCACACCTGCTCCTAGCGACAGTGACGTCATGGCATAGAGGAGACCAATCAGGTGGCCGGGAAAGCTGTGACAGTTTCTGCTAACGGCAGATGACCTTGACAATGAGCCGTTAAAGGCTCCCGCCTTAAAAGCAGGAAAGAGATTGATACGATCGGATCCGTTACAACTTACAGCTATAGGTAGCAGTACAAGGTAGACAGATAAGTTTTGAGGAAGAGGAAAAAGATGAAAGAGATGTATACAAAAATGCTATAATGAAAAGCATGTTAGCAGCATGTAAATTTCCTTATTTGGTTGGAGTCAATCTCTAAGTCTTAATCAATTTTCCCAACCAGACAGGTAATTCTGTCGAAATGTTTAGCTTCTAGCAGCATGTAGCACCCTGTTTCAAAGGGGACGCCAATAAATCATCATCATCCGCGGCAGCGGTCGCCGGCCACCAGAAAGCTCGCCGTCGCGCATCCGCGGCTGTACAGTAATGAGGAAGTAAACACTTCTTGCGGATAGAATGGATTCCAATTGCTCTACGTACGTATGTACAGGGTGTTTCAGGTAACTTGGACCGAACTTTAAAATTATGCAAATGTTAAGTAGCTGGTAATGAACCAAGGTAATGTTGTTTGCCATCGCTTGGAGATACTCAAATGATCTTTTGTATTCCGTCTAATTAAATAAGTTGTGTTAATTAATGAATAAACTATGCATGCGCAAGCTACCTCTGAAAGCATGATGCGTTCAAGGCGTCCGTCGTATTTGCTAGTAGTCAGCAACTGCGCTTAACAAATGGCTCGGTATAATGTGTGTGTGTGTGGTGTGTGTGTGTGTGTGTGTGTGTGTGTGTGTGTGTGTGTGTGTGTGTGGTGCGTGCGTGCGTGCGTGCGTGCGTGCGTGCGTGCGTGCGTGTGTGTGTGTGTGTGTGTGTGTGTGTGTGTGTGTGTGTGTGTGTGTGTGTGTGTGTGTGTGTGTGTGTGTGTGTGTGTGTGTGTGTGTGTGTGTGTGTGTGTGGCTGCAGGTATTACGAGGCAAAAAAAAAAACAGAAAGAGGAAGAAAAATGATTCTGTTACCGTCGCTGGTGGATTAATGCGGCACGTCAAACATACAACATGGTAGTGCTTTTAGTGAAGCGATAGCATGTGGCAATACTATTTCGGCTGAAGTGAAATGCAGCCACATCGGATAAGTATACAGTTCAGTAGACCCGTAGCTCAATGTCCGCGGTTTCTTCCTTGTTGCTGCTGGACTAAACTGACAAAAACAAGTCGCGTACGCAAATGTGTGCACCGTAGGCTCCAGCAAGAACTTTGGAAACGCTCTCATAGGAACATAGTGCTGCCATGAGCGTTAATCTTGCGGAAAACTTGTTCTGCAGAAGCCCGCAAGGTGGAGGAACGTTCGCAATAGTGTTCCTCTATATGTACCATGTACCGTAGCTCTATGGCTCCCGTAGGGAGCTGTAGAGCTATATACAAGGACACCAGTTAACGAAAGATAAAATGGTCATCTACGCTACTGTCGCATGGAGCTACAAAAAGAAAAAAAAAAAGACATACTGGTTTCTCAGAAAGAAAGCTTTGCAGTTGAAGACAAGTTGATACCAGTCCGGGGATCGAACCCGGTACCAACGCCTTTCCGGGGTGGTCGCTCTTCTGTATCTGAGGTAACCAAGGGGCTGCCGGATCGCAGCGCGAGGCCGAATTGATCGACAACTCGATTCTGCGTCATGTGCTTCGAGTTGTAGATCGCATAGATGACAATTTTTCGTTTCGTAAGTGCTAATTTTGTAGCAGCAGCTGTGGAACGCATAGACGTGAGGCCCCGGGGCTGCGGGGAAAGTGGTCGGCGCGTAGTATATACACGCAGGTGGTATAGACCGACCTTGCCCCAGGGCCTTGCACGGCCTCTACTGCCGGCTGAACCGGCCCACGCCGGCGTTTTGATTTACTATCCCGCAGCCGGCCGTAGTTTCCTGCGGCGGCATAATCACGCGCCCCTCGGGGGGTAGAGAAACGACTAACGATATGATAAGTGTAAGGGCTGTGCGGAGCGTTTCAGTGACATAAGAAGGTCGCTAGGACCATCTCCTGCTTTTTTTTTAATATTTTTTTTTCAAAGCGCGGGTTAACACATGCTATATACTGGTTTGACGATATGCAGGGTGCCAATTACTAAATTCTGCTTTTGAATCGGGTGAAGCTCCATTGCCTAAAGTGATTCTGTGCAGGAGAGAAATGGAAGTACGAAAGAGGCTGACGGTTGTCGCCGAGGCGTTGCTGCTTAGGGATTGCCACTTGAATGTTTATATATGTATTTATATATACTACACGCTACATGACATTTCGTCAAGGCCACAAATTTTGGGCCTTTGAGCGGTCTTGGAGGTTATGGCGAGCCTCGAATGCCTTTTGAGGCTGCCAATTCTATGCAAGCCAAATGAGTGATATGGTGCTGGCCAGTGGCGTTGCCAGGGGGTGGCACACCTGGCACGTCCCCCCACCTCGGTCAACTAAGTTTATGTTAAGTTTATGCTAAGTTAAGGTCAACTCGTCGTGATAACTTAATTTTCCATGTTGTTCCGGACAGCTAGGAATCATGGGCACAAGCTGAGGAAAAAATTGTAAGCCTAATGATGCAGCATATCGACCCGAATCTAAACGACAGTATAATTGAACGTGGGTACCGATTGGGTGGTAGCTACCAAGAAAGAAGGTTGCCGACCCGTTATAGTCAAGTTCAGTCGTTTTAAGTCCCGACAACAAGTCCTTTCACAGCGATCAAAGTTAAAATGTAGTAATGTTACCGTCACCGAAGATTTTTCACTATCCACAAGACTTGCCCGGAAAAAAAACTATTTGAGTTTGCAAATTCATTGCCCGAGTCGCCAGCCTTCGCGGTTCGCCATGATAAGTTGTATGTAGGTAACACCTGCTACATGTATGACACCGCAAGTGATAGCGTGCAGATGAGGCAAACGCATAAGAATAAACCTCCCACCTCAAAGGATAGTATAATCTAAGATCTGATAGTAGCAATGGGCCCGCTACTAGCACTCGCAGCTGCAAAAATAATCCGCCTTCTGCTCATTCCAAACATTCTAACAAGTAACAATCAGCAGGGGGTAGGGATAATCATGTTTCTGCACTTTTCAACCTTTCTGTTCTTTTTTCCAACGTAAGAAGCGTTATGAAACACCGGAATCGGCTTAACTCTGTTGTTTCCTCGATGAATGCAAATTTAATCATACTAACCGAGACATGGCTCAACTCAAGTGTGGAAAGTACAGAATTTATTCAGACTAATACCACTTACGACGTGTATCGCTGCGATAGGGAAAGTAGGCAGGGTGGTGGCGTGTTGATAGCCGTATCTGAAACAATTCCTTCCTTTCAAGTAAAAGTTTCGTCCGCTCTAGAAACGGTATGGGTAGGAATAGCAAGTAAACACACCAAGATTATTCTGGGCGTATGCTATCGCCCTCCAAACTATGCGTCGCCATTCGTCGATGAATTGCATCACCTTCTCGGCTCTGTCGTAACCCGGTACCCTTCGTCACCTATTTTTCTTTTTGGCCATCTGAACTTTCCTAACATTAGCTGGCGGACTGGTGCTCCTTCGTTCCACCCCTTTTCAACGCAATGTCAACATTTCTTGGATTTGTGTGATTGTTTTAACTTTACGCAGGTTGTAACCAAACCTATACCAGAATAACTAATGAATCAGCTAATACCTTAGACTTGGTTTTGACAACCCACCTTGACCTCATATCGCCAATTACCCATCTTCCTGGTGTGAGTGACCATTTGCTGCTACATTTCGATATTACTATGTCATTTTCGCGTGGAACTAAGGAAGACAAATATATCCGGGACTATAGCAAGGCAGATTTTTTCGCTATTAACCAAGAAATGTCTCAGTGCTTAGATACTTTTTGTTCTAATTTTGATAGGCGTAGTGTACAAGAAAACTGGGATTTCTTCAGAAACCTAGGCTCTGATCTCGCTAAAGCGCATGTGCCCCTTCGGCGTGTATGAAAAAAAAAAAAAAAAAAAAACGCCGTGGTATAACACGAATCTGAAACGTTTGTGTAATAAAAGAAACGTCTTTTCCGCATAGCCAAGTTGCAAAACACTTCAGATCGCTGGGAAGCGTATCACAGTGCAGAAGCAGAGTATTCGGAAGCTGTGTATGCTGCTAAGAATTATTTTCATAACCATACATCACCTGAGCTATTATCGCGGAACCCAAAGCAATTTTGGAACGTAATTAATTCTAACGAAAGTACTAAACTTTCAATCAACAATGAGTCTGGTGAGCCGCTTCCAGCATCTGAATGTGCACTTTTATTTAGCTATATTTTTTCTGCCAATTTCTCGGGAAACACCGCTGTGCCTGTTGACACAGTTGTGTACCGTTAATATTATATACCGTACCAATGTTTCCTATAATTTTTTAATCTGCTGGAATTGTGCACTTAATTAATTACTTAAAAACATCCTCATCATGTGGTACTGACAACATTAACTCAAAGTTTCTGAAACAGACATGTGCATATTCTCGCTCTTTTTGCGCAAGATCTTTCAGCAGTCTGTTGATCAAGGAATCTTGCCGCTCGATTGGAAAATTGGTAAGGTAGTTTCCAATACATAAGTCTGGCAATAAACACTGCGCTCTTAACTACCGGCCCATACTATTAACAAGCATTCCGTGTAAACTTATGGAACATATTGTTACGGGTAACTCTCCGTGAAGAGAGGGTTTATTGGGACGCAACCGACGGTCTTGAGCGCCAGCCGAGGTCACATTTAATACAAAGCAATATTCAACTCAATGCCAACAGAAAATTTGAGAGGGCATATTCATAAATTTAGGGGAAAAAAAATAAAGTGAAGTGTCCCACGGTCGGTACCCTAGCAGTGAAGCCTTCCTGACGCTTCAATAAACTTTTGGATAGCAGAAATCATTGACCCATGGCTTGTGCCTAATTGACATGCACCAAAGGACAAAATGTTTGGTGTAGTAAGCGCTAAACCCAGCTTACTTGTAGGGAATACTAGGAACATTCTGCGGAGGGAGGAGAAGCGGCGGCAAGAAAGAAAGAAATGGTCCATAGTTTCTGGTTCATTACAAAAAGAACAAAGGTTAGTTATAGACAAACCAGATCTATGAAGGTAAAAATTTAGGCGGGGAACTCTACAACGGAAGCTTGATAATGTCACCTCGCATTGTCGTGAAAGGCATTTGCTCGTGTGCCACCGGAAATTTAGATGTCGAAAATCCTCTGCGGAAAGTAGGGATGATTTAGTACAATTTAGAAATAAAAAGCGTTTAAATCTAGCACCTGTTATAAAAGCGAAATCAGGAAGTATATTTAAGACAGGACCATTTAGTGACAATGATGCGAGCGAGTCAGCTGATTCATTTAAAGAAATTCCACTATGACCGGGGACCCATACAAAGCGCACTTCAGACAAATTGTCTGGAACAAGAGTCGATAATATACTCAGTAGGTGTGAATGATTTGTAGAAGTTAAATGTGAACAAACCGACAACGCATCGGTAACAATTATTACTTTCGATGTCTGGGTACCCAATTTTCTAATGGCTAGAATGATGACCAGAAATTCTGCAAGAAATATTGGGGTGTAATCTGCTAGACGAAGAGCAAAAGACCAGTTAAGCTGATTTAAAAAGATGCCCACTCCGGCCTTCTCTGCATTTTGTGTAGCGTCCGTAGAAATATGCGTGACGGAAGAAGTTTAGCGTGTTCTGGAAAAATATCATCAGAAATCAAGTTCACCTTTAACGAATCAGTTCCGCTATCGCTAGGCGAACGTCTTCTTCTGCGCTCTTGTACCCCGTGTCCCACTACTGCTTGCGGCACATATTGTACTCACATATAGCTAAATTTTTAGAATCTAATTCATTTTTTTTCATCGGCCCAACATGGTTCTAAGCGTACATTTTCCTGTGACACCCAGTTACTTCTGTTCACTCATCATCTGCATACTATACTTGACAAAAACTCCAAGATAGACTGCATTTTTTTTTACTTTGCGAAGGACTTTGAAAAACTTAATGACGCCTTACTAATGTTAAAACTCTCCTCACTCAATCTCGACTGTAACATACTGTCTTGGCTCAAATGCTTTCTAACAAACCGCCTCCAGTACGTCACAATTAATGGTCATAACTCACCTGAAATAAATGTAACAGCGGGAGTACCACAGGGTTCAGTTTTAGGCCCACTTTTGTTTTTAATATACATAAAATGATTTGCCTAACTGCGTTTCTTCTTCTGTGCATTTGTATGCCGACAACTGTGTACTTTACAAGGAAATACGTAACGATAACGATAAAGGTATCTTGCAGACAGACCTAAATAACATTTCAAGTTGGTGCGATAACTGGCTCATGAATTTAAATCCTAACAAATGTAAACTAATGACTGTTTCTCGCAAGTACGATAGCTCCTCAACGTACAAACTAGGTGACATCGAACTCGACCATGTATCATCATACCGGTACTTGGGGGTTACTGTTACCTACAATATAACATTGAATACTCATATTAATATGATCAGTAACAGTGCTAACCGCACATTGGGATACTTACGACGTAACTTCAATAAAGCCCCACCTGCCCTTAAAAATGCTTCTATACAAAACTCTTGTGCGCTCGAAGTTAGAATACGCCGCTGCAATCTGGAACCCTCATCACGCAAATTTAATTAGGTCTCTAGAATTAATTCAGAATAACGCCGCACGTTTTATCGTACAGCAAGTATAACAGCATTGAAACAAGCTCTATATCACTGCCAATTCTGTCACTGCGTCGTAAGTATTTCTGCCTTTGCCTCTTTCATAAGGTCTTCCATCATTCATCACTACGTACCGAGCTTATCACGCCACCCACTTATCGCTCATCCCGGATTGACCGTAAACACAAAGTTAAAGGCATTTTTTGCAGAACAAACGCATTTTATTTTTCTTTCATACCGCACACATCTAACGATTGGAACCACCTACCTGACGACGTTGTTTCCATTTCTGATCATTCTCTTTTTTCCCATTCTTTATCTGCGCATCTGCAATGTGATAGCACTGCTTAATCATCTCATGTATCTCTCCTCCCCACTCCTTTCTTTCTTTCTTTTTTTACATGTGTCGCGATGCCTGCAATTTCTTTTGCTTTTTCACGTTTTTTTTTTCTCATGGTTTCTTTTCTCCCTTTCCCAAATTTCTGTTACGTTCATATTTTGCCACTAGTATTATATAACATGATGCGTTTATTTCTCTTCTGTTCAGTTCAGTTATATTTGTTTTAGTGCCATTCTGTTATATTTCATTTCACTTTTGCAATTTGTCGCTAATACTGCATAATGCTGCATGTTTCATTCTGTTATTTGCTTTATTTATATGTTACCCACTCCCCTCTGCAAAGCCTCGGCGATTGAGGGTATCGAAAATAAATAAATAAATAAATAAATAAATAAATAAATAAATAAATAAATAAATAAATAAATAAATAAATAAATAAAACTAAGCTTATGCCGAAAATTTTTCGTGTTGAGACATGCTGTCTCCGTCGTTATCTGCTGCGGTATACACTGTCGCGAAGCGCATTCTCGCCGTCAATATAAGCTGTCTTGCAGTTCGTCTTGGACCTTCGCTAGCGACCGAATAAACATATGATAGCGTTGATAACCTTTTCGCGTTGAAAAAGCCGTCATTTAATTCGCTCCTTATATAGCCACTCATGTCTTTTGCGGATACAGTTAGACGAAGCAACCTCATTTGACGAAGCAACCTTCAACAGTCCAAAACTAGTCCCGATGTGTTTCTTTTTTCTGAGACATGGTTATCTGATAAGGACTACCCCATACGGCTCGAGAACTACGCGCATCACGGACTAAACCCTATCTACGCAAGAGGTGGCGGTCTAGCAGCTTATGTACGAACTGATATAAAATCGGGGAAAAATTGCAGATTTCTCGCTAATTAATCATAGCGTCGAATGCCTCGCTATCCGTCTTAAAGCAGGAACAGTTGCTGTAGTCTACAGGCCACCCTGTGGAAACAAAAATGAATTCTTTTTCTTTATGGATAAGCTGCTGTTTTATCTCAGCGGGACAGGCAAAATGTTCGCCATACTAGGTGATACGAACATAGATATGATGGCTGAAAATACAATAACAAGAGAATACAACCAGTTGCTGTACTCTTACGCATGCTCGAATATTATCACCCTGCCACACGAGCAACAGCACATAGTGCCACCTTGTTAGACGTCTGTATCACTAATGTACATCTCCATCCTGTGGCTGCCGGTGTCATGTCCTCAGACATAAGCGATCATCTTCATATCTTTTGTTTTCTGCCTTGTTTCGAGAAATAAAAGCAAATTTCTCCTGTATATTCCATTATTCCTATCGCCTCATTGACACAACGACACTAGTCCATTTTCGCTCTCTTATCCTTGAAAAAAAAAAAAAAAAAAGCTGGGAATCCGAGCTAACCGAAAGTGACCCAAATAAGGAATACAATTCATTTTTCGATAAACTAATCGCATGCTACGATATAGCCTTCCCACAACATAGCGCTATAAGACGACCCCCCAAAATTAGAAAGCCGTGGATAGATGGCGTGCTTTTCAGAAAAATTAAAAATAAAAATAAAATGTACCATACATTTCTTAAAACGAGAGACATAAATCAATTAGCCAAATTCAAGAAGTACCGAAACCAAGTAAATTCAGAATTATAAAAGGCAAAAGAAAAATATTATGAGAAGTTATTCTCGCTCATCTATACGAATCCAAGAAAAGTTTGGCTGGAAATTAAGAAGCTATCTGGAGGAAAGACTAGCCCTCAAGACCTACAAATACCTTCTGTAAACGGTACTCTTGCAGATGATGAAGCAGTCACTGCCCTAAATACTTACTTTGTTCAATGCTGTATCAATACTTCTGCAGAAGATCCAGAAGAGATAGGACATACGGTTACGAAACAGACCGTACCAAATTCGTTAATGTTATTTCCGATAACACCAGGCGAAGTTGAAAGCGTGGTCACTAACTTTAAATGCAACACTGCTGCAGGTGTCGACGGTATCATGGCGTCCCCTATAAAATATGTGTCTGACATCATCTCTAATGTCTTAGCTCACATTATCAATAAAATGTTTGAATCCGGAATTTTCCCTAGCAAACTTAAAATAGCCAGAGTTTGCCCGATTCATAAAGGTGGCCCTGACCATAGCGTAAACAATTTCCGACCTATATCGATACTACCTCTTCTGTCGAAACTTTTTGAAACTGTTCTAAATTCACGACTGGAGGGTTTCCTAAGGAAATATGGTATTATCAGTACGGCCCAATATGAATTTCAAAAAAAAAAATCATGCGAGGATGCGCTTTTAAACAGAAAACATAAAATACTGCAAAATATTGAAGAACGTTTATACACGGTAGGTTTATTTCTGGACCTGCTTAAGGCGTTTTGTAGTGTAAATCATGTTATGCTTCTGTCCAAACTTTATGAATTACGGTATACGTGGTACGGCATTAGTTCTGATGAGGAGTTACTTAACGGATTGTTATCAGTGTGTTTCATTCAATCAGGCGACTTCCTCACTTCTCAAAATACAGACTGGCATACTACAGGGATCCATACTTGGTCCTGTATTATTTAACCTTTATATTAATGACCTTCCATGCATTTATTCCTCACCTAATATCATAATGTACGCGGATGATACCAATCTTTTCTTTGCAAATTCTTCTCTGCAATGCATAGAAAAAGAAATGAATGATTACTTGAATTTATTATCTAAATGGCTGTACATAAACAAACTTCAATTGAATGTCAACAAAACTAAATATATCATATTTAAACCAATAAATAAACCATTGCCTGTTAATATTAATGTTCTATTTCAAGCAAAGAGGATTGAACAAGTAATAATGCAAAAGTTTTTGTGGGTATGGTTTCAGGAGAACCTCGCCTGGGACAATCATGACAACAAGCTGAGCAATGACCTTAGTTAAGTAGTAGGCTGTATGCATAAAATTGGTGATCTAATACCATTACGGCTAAAGAAAGCAATGTATTATGCCTTTTTTTACTCGAAGCTAACTTACTGTGCCTTGATATGGGGAACAACGACAGCAAAAAATTATGAGAAGTTAATAAACTTGCAAAAACGAGTAGTCCAATTTTTTAAAACCTACCATGGCAGGCTGCGAGACTTACCCACACACAATATTTTAACAAACATTCATTGATCCGAGCAAATCAAGTTTTCTATTATATATTATTACTCTTACATATAAAAAACACAGACTAGATGTTGTCAGCCTACCCATTTCTCCTCATCGATACCCATTACGCAATCAAATCAGAACAACACCATTCACGCGTACTAACTATGGATGGCAGGATCTAAACTATCAAATACCTAAGCTACTAAACATCGTTGAACAAAATATTGATTTTATGCACCCCATTTCAAATAATGTATAAAAACCTTTCTCTTACATTCTCAAATTCATTATAAATAAAATGCTATTGCACTAACATTTTGTTATGCACTGTATATGTATGTTTCTATCTGCACTGTAATGTGAAAGTACATACCAATCATTTTTTTTCAAGCACAGAATGTATATTCATGTAAAAATTGTATAAATCTATCTTGTTTATTTATATTTTCTACATTGTACTCGCTCGTTTTTTTTGTGTGTGTGTGTGTTTGCTTTGAATATGATTGCCGAACGCGCTTAGGAGCAAGAGCCTCTGTCGGCCTAGGCCACATGGCCTTTAGTTCTTGTTCCTCTTTCTGTAACAAAGAAAGAAATAAACTTCAACGTCAACAACCGGACCTAATTATACGTTAACAACCAATGTACGAGGAAATATTTGTGGTATCACGTACACTTGTTATGCCCTCTGTGTTTTTCGACCTGAGTTCTCTTTTCCTTCCACAACCACCAGCAAAAAAAAAAAAAAAAAAAGAACGTTGTTTTTCGTTTATACGGTTTCCATTTATATTCTTGTTTATCGCTTTCCGGACAAAACCTTAAGTATTCGTGAGCACCGGCTAAAATAAGCGACAGTACACCTACATTATTGTACATCGAAACATTCGCACAGCTTCACAAAAGAGCGCAAGTATATAAAAGAATTGCTCTCTTCAATTTCGCATTTGGCGCCTTGCGCTTCCTATCGGCTAGGAGCCAAGAGCCGCGAGGCCAACGCAGTCAGATCGAGCACATACCTCCTCTCTTCCTGAACACTTCCCATATTTGCCATAACTGCTCACATAACAATCAACTGGTTGTTTTCAAGAATGCGTCGTATAACGAACAACTGTGAACCGGCAACAAACAACTTATTCCCGTTAACCTTTCCTTCCTTCTTTCTTTCTTTTTTTTTTTTTTTTGCGGTCACAGGCATTTCTTGAGCTCCAGCCATTCTAGCAGACGACGCGCGCCGCCATGGTGCGCGAGAACCGCATCGAGATTCCACGTTACCTTGCGAGAGTTCTCCCCCTCAACCCTCCTCGCCTCCTTGCTCACTCGCTTCTGGACGGAGGAGGCCAGTGTCGGTCGGACGCATGTGTTCCTTGTTTGTGTGGCTCGCTCGCGCGTAGGATATTTTTTCAGTGTGCTTTCGTCGTGCTTTTTGGCTGCGTCTGCCTTTAGAGCGTTTGGTGCTGCATTGCATGAGTGTGCGTGTGTGTTCCTATTTCCTCCGTGTCTGTGTTGCGGCAGAAACAGCACCACCGAAGCGAAGCGCCCGGATACTCCGAACCGCTCGTGCCCGTGCTCACCGCAAGACCTCGCGTTCTGCCGTTTTCTACCGTCGCATCTACGACTTCTGTCGTATTAGGTGCCCAACTTTTATGGAATAGCTCATATCAACGCCTGGATGCACAATTAAGGTGGGTGGAAATCATTTGTACGGTTAGTGCGGTGTACGCAGTGACTGAGGCGCCAGAAACGCTTGGCGCCGCACCATGTGAGTTTCCCGCGGCTCGTTTATGTTTTATCGAACATGATGCGGTGCCGAATCGTAGATACTGAAAGGAATAGTTCATGTCTGCCGGCTGGCGCAGACAAAATAACGGTTAATAGCCCTCCGAGCAAGCTTTGCCGGCAGAGCGGTGCTGCGCTATATCGTGCGGAACGGCGCGTCCATGCGATCGCTCAAAAGCGCCGACCCGGCTTGAAAGCGATAGCAACCCCGTGACATAAGCTGCTTCCGAGGCGCGCCTTTGCAGGTTTCGCTCATTCTGCGTGTCAAGAGGCATTTCGATGGCTCTGGTTTGGCGGAGGGGGAGACCGTTGCCGAACAGCTCATGGGGATTTCAACCTCGGTCCGAATCATGACGTCATGGCTAGACGCGCCTGTAATTACAGCTTAATAACTAATCGGTCGTTGTTTATAAGTCGTGATTACTGCTCATTTGGCGGCTTGTTCAAGCAGGCGTGCTGCGTGTTCTGTCAGATTTTTATCTCCTCGGGGTGCAAGTGCAGAAATTCGTACATTTGCTTGCCGCAACACTGTCGTTAGTCTCTGTGGTTTATATCTTTTGTATTTGTCGTCTTCAAAAATTATGGTCGGGTTTACCAAACCCTGCTGGGAAAACTCTGTGCATGCGGTGCGATATCGCACCGCGCTTCGCTGATTCTTCGTGTGTACTACGTGCCAGTCCGCGACCCACTGCGGACGCCAGCTGCTCGCCACAGCTGTTCTCAGCGAAGTTCAAGGCGCTCCGATCGCCTGTGCAGCGTTTGGTGCATGGCCGGTTGCAAATTAGAACCCTTATCAAGCCGTGTGCGTGTTTGTGGCACGCATTTATACATCCGGACATGTTGAGTTGTTGCTGACCTCGGTGCGAGTAATCTGGTTGCACAAGATTACTGAGCCCTTTGCGGGCCGGACTTGTCGGCTGATTGATGACGGCGAATAATCTCTCTTCCCTGGCGAACGGCTCGCTGTCATGCCTGTCATACTGAGCGCTGTTCCGTCGAACTCGTATTATTCTTATCTTGCTTTGTAGGAAGGATTCTTCCTAACTGCTATTCTTATCGGTCCGAGAGTGTTTTGAATTGGTGCCGTCTGGAAATCTCGAAGCCGCTTCGCGTCGTTCTGTGGCTGCCTCTGCCGCCTGATCTACTTTCTTTCTTTCTTTTTTTTTTTTTCACTTTTGTTTTTGCTTGCGATGTAAAAGTACAAAACTGATCGCACGATATGTCACGTCAAAGTTTGTGTATTTGAGACACTGCAGTGCTTACGTGGTTCCTCTGTTTAATCCGACCCCGTCACAGCGCACTACGCATGGATCGCCTCACTGTAGCCGGGCTCGTAATTAGAGTTACCAGTTTACGTAGACGGCGTGTTCGGACCTAGATGGTTCGCACCAAGGGTACTTTAGTTAGTCCCACACAAAAGGACGGACGTTGTCCATTACACCGGCAGCGGTTAGCTGTACACTCGCAGCTTCATCGACGCATAAAGAAATGAAATAGGAAAATATCAAAGCACGTGACTTTTTTTTGCTTGGCAGAGTGAAGGCCGTGTCGGAAAGAGTGGTGAGTATGAGTCACTCTTGGAGTTTGAGGCTAACAAACAAACAAGTTGGGGGTGAAAAGTCAAATTGCACGCAGATTGCCGTTTTAAATGTCTCGTTGAAGTGATGTAAGTTATCAAATCCATCAAAACCGCGGTTACGTAAAGCAGTTGTAAAGATGTTCGTGCCCCTACTTGCTCCGTCTGCCGCTCTCTTCCACTTGAGTAAAAAAAAAAAAAAAAAAAAAAAAAAAAAAAAAAAAAAAAAAAAAAAAAAAAAAATTAATGAGTTCGCTGTAAATGCGCTGTAAAGAATCTCTCTCTCTCTCTTTTTTTTTTCCCAGTAATGTTAGATACCAGCTGAACAACTTTCTGGAACGAAATGTGTAAGTCCCCTGTTCCTCCTCAACTTTTCATTCCCCTTCACCTGGGTAACGATCAGCTGTACCTGCCGTTAATCCCCTGCCAACACTGTGATCCGTGCTGTCTACTGTGCCTGAGGCTTACAGAAGATTTCGATGTCTCCATAGTCTCCTATGGTCGCTTGCTCTCCGGGTCGTTTATTTCGATCGACCAGTGACAGAAATGCGCGTACACCTGGCGCCTAACGTCGGCCTGAACGAAATGCGACGAGGAGGCGTGTTTGAGGAGCTATGCGCCTCACAGACGATTACGACGTGAGCAGATAAGCCCTGGCTACTGAATGTATTTGATCACAAAGGCTTCGTTTTCGTGGCGTGAGTGGGGCCGACGCTGGTGTCTTCTTAGATGTTCCCGCACGTCTTGTGACCATTTCGTGCGGTCGAAAGACTGATCCAAGTTTGCCCGCCGTTTAAACAGCGATTTGGTACCGACAGTTGCGTGGCGCGTTTACTAATTCAGATTTAGAGGACGATGAAAAGGACCATCATTGCTTGATTGAGAGCGCACGCTACGATTCCTTAGTCATTCACCCTTGCTCCGCGCGGCGCTTCGCGGAAGACATGTCCCATTCGCCTAAAAGGAGGGAAGCCCCACATCCTTTACTGCAGCGCTTCGTGCGAGCTTCGATAGACGTAACAGGATCTTCACGCCTTCGTCACAGCTGGGCTTCGCCGCGGTCGCTGTTTGCATAACTGGTCGACCGGCGCGCGACTCGATGTTGCACATCGAGCAGTCGGCGGTGCGTGGGCGTTTCACCGAGCGGACGCTCGACGCAGCATTCGAGGGGCACGCTCCGTATAAAATACAATCCCAGGAAGTGCGATGACCTCCACTAGTATCGTACCCAGCTGTGGTCAATGTCGCGCTTAATGGTGCGAGCCGGAGTGTGCCGCACTATGCTTGGTTTGCTGGGTTAAAGAGGCAACCCATCTTTCCTCGCTAGATCCGTGTCCAATCTTTCCTCGTTCCTTTTCATGACCACCCTTTGCTTTGCAAGTGCAGCGCACGAAATTGAAAATAATGGCTACATCAGTTCCTTCCGTCACTGAAGCCATGAATACACCTCTGTTCTGTCACCGCCTCTGGTTCTCGTGTGCGGGCTTGTAATATACGCCTCGCCGCCGACGGTTCAACAAGAACAGCTGCTGCGCGTGTGTTTCGCAATGTGTGTTCAATCGTTCTTTTCGCACCACTCTTCTTTTGTCAGTGGAGTCGCTGGGGAGCCGGTGCATCGTTTCTGAATAGGCGACCGTGCGCTCTGCGCTCGTCGGTTTGCCATAGTGACGTATTAAACGTCACAAGTGTGACAACGCGTGCAGTCGCTGTCAGCAAACGCTAAAAGATGCAGATCATGTCAGTGCGCCGCTCATCTATAGCTGCACAGTAGAAAATATAATAAAAGAAGCACTTGCTGTTCCACTACGATATCATTGTTTTCTGTGATATCCAGATGTCATTAGGAATTAACATTTACGCGTACCTTTTCAGCCGTTGTTTCGGCACGGGACGAGTTGAGTTGTCATGCTGCACAAACAGCCTCAAGTTAGTTGTAGCTTTGGAGGGCAGACTTCATCCAGATTTCGTCGGGTCAGTCGCAAGTGTCACGGTCATGTTTGTAGCCGTTTCCATAGCGCAAGAACTATCCAGAGAAGGAAAGTTTGCTGCCGCACATTATCACTTGATGGTGATTATACTGATGATGCCCTTAAAGACTGTGGCACTTGCCCACTTTGGCGGACTGGCCAGGAGTCTGGCTGCCTTTGTAAGAAATTGAGGGATTCATAAAAAAAGTTGTATTATATATGAGTAAATGAAATCAAGCAGAGTCGATATCTCTTGCTCGATCAGTCAGCTTGAATTAATAAAAATATGTCAAAAAAAAAAGAACTAATAAACGAATGACCTGCAAGATCAGCAATGAAATCGGTGCAATTCTAAGAAGAAAATAAACTTTATTGAAAAGAATGGGCCGGCATAAATATATATATATTTTTTTTTTCACGGCGATCCATATATTCCTGTGAGAGTGGTTTAGCAAGGAAGCCCCGAAAGACAGCGGGGCAGAATCTGTTCAAGGACAGCTCAAGCTGTCGCAGTGGGATTTCCGATGTTCGTTGAATCTCGAGTGTAATGCACCACGTGATGCCTGCGTATTTGTCATCGTGTCGTCGTCGTTGTGCAATCATCGTAGTCGGTCTGGTTGTATACCGTTAGAGGCTTTGTTGTTTTTTCCTGTCAAGTATGTGGCTCCTACCCTTTATGGGGGATTGGCCAAGAAATGGATGGATCATTACAATTTATAATGAAGAATACATTTTCCGAATATCTATGGATTTAGCGCTGTAGAACGTAAAATTATCTGTTAGAATAAAATCAGTAGTCAGATCGAATGAATAATAATTAATTCAAAAGTACACAAAAAAGAAAAGATATAATTTAGCTAGGTATTCGGTTGCATTCAATAAGGAATTTCCGGACAGCGGGTGCAAACGTCCCTGTGGCTGAATCCCGAAGTGGAGGCCCCAGCGAAAGAATAACAGGTTCTGTAAGTCCAGGCCAAGTCTTCGAAGATGTATTTCCAATATTCTTTTTCTCGCCGCTATAAAGCGGCGACAAGATAGAAGGAAGGGATGGATTGTTTCTTCCTTTGCCAGTGAATCATCAGTTTAATTAAAAAAAAAAAAAACATTTATTTCGTTTGAGTGTCCCTGTACACGCTTTTATTTTCTTTCTACGAGAAATCAGTAATGGCCTCGCCTCCGATGTAGTGTGCCACCCGGTGTATTCCTTTATGTGTACCCTCGCTTCATTTGCGAACCGCGTTCCGCTTTCTATGAGGTAAGTTCGGGATGCCTCTAAATGATTGGTCCCGGCACGCGAGGCCTCCCCATTATGGTGACATTGGAACTCCTAACAGCAGGTAGGGCTTGTTTACCCGGAACGCTTTACACTTCGTGGAGTCATCGCGCAGCCGATGAGTCGGCACTTCGGTATCCACTCTGGATATATGTCGTCGTAGTTAGCAAACAGCTGCAACTGTTCGGACAGGCTGCCTCGATCCGGATGCTAACGACCGACCTGTGGCGATGCTTTGCGACGTGACACAGAGTGGGTGCTTTTTAGAAAAAGAAGACTCTCCCTGTGGGAGCAAGTCTTCCCCCCTCGTCACTCCCCGTGGACGTGCTGGCTGTTTGCATGTCACGTCTGACGGTGCCTCAGGAAGCCCCAGTACCGCGATGAAAACTGCATTGACTACCTTTCAGCATCGCCGTGCCTTTCGATGTAGCCTCAGGTGTAGCCTACATGGGTAGTAGAAATTTTCTTTAAGCGCTGTTACTGAACGTGTGTCTGTATGACATGGTGCGCTCACTTGTCGCAGTGATGGTTTTTGTATTACGGCACTAACTTTCTGACGGTAGAGCTCACGCGCCTGCTGAAAATTTACGTGGGATGGAACGCTGATTGATTTACTTTAAATATCTAGATTCTTGCGAATGAATTTCGAGAGTTGGAGAAATACGCCTAGCCGTGCTACTCCTGAGAGAGAAAATAAAAGGTTTTCGTTGCTAATTCGGCGGATAATGACAGGTCATAAGACAGGGCAGGCCTGATAACAGATCCTGAAGCCTGGCTGAGCCTGTGGTGCTGTAGATCTGGATAACGCGTTTCTCTGGTCAGCCAGGATGTTGGGAAGCGTTTCTGTTGAGCGGGGCGCCGGCCGTCGCCCTTCGGAGAAGCGTTGCGAGATAACAGGGGCGACGGAGACTCGCGCTCACGTATCGCCGGCTACGTCGCCGACTTGTGTTATCGCGTGTTGCGGGCTCAGGTCGTGAAGCGATGGTATTCTGCAATATGGGATTGTGCCTCAGGGCTACTCGGAAACAATAAAAGGCACTGCTGCATGCCGGCCTTGTTCTCGGGTCGACGCTGTCTTTGTCACTGCAGATATTGACACAAGAGAGAAATTCAGAGAGCAAGATAAGTATTGGGCACGTCATCTATATAGGGGAGAGGCGGGAGGAACGGGACAGTTTTCTTTTCGAATCTTTTGCTTACTGCGTCGGTCGCATTGGTACAAGTTGAACTGCTATACGTTTATGATACACGGTCTAGCTACAGTAGCAGAAAAGTCCTTTCTTCGAGGACGTGCTGGAGGCTTCGTAGAAATGAAATAATAACCAGAATGTGTCACGTACTTCACCCAATTTCTATTGGAGGGAGTGGGATACATCACGTTGGAGGAATGGGACGCCTTACATATGGCCTGTGTTCCTCTGCCACGACTTTCGTTACCGCGATTCCTGGACCAGTTCGTTTATACTGTAGTATGCATGCTTACATCTCGTAATTGTGTTTTAAAATAGATTTAGGGGACAGTTGTAAATAGGCAAGATTAAGTAGCAGGTTATGGAGAGTAAACCTGCAATAAATAAAAAAATCGAGCTGGCATCAGGCGTCGTAGTGCTGAGACCACCGAAGCGTTCACTGTCGGTGCGCGTTAAGGCCGGAATACATGGAGCGAATAACCGGCGTCCGAGCGAAGAACTTCGTGGACAGTCGATCTGCCTGTACATCGGAACGTTGGACGACAGCCAATCAGGAGGCACTAGTTCCGGTTACTGCAATGCATGTCTCTGCACCGATTGAGTAGTTCCTAGTATGACTCAGGAATATGGCTCTGCCAGACAAGCAGTGCAAGACCTTCAACAGAAATCTTCTGATCTCAGAGGCCACATGCTGTCGTCATGCCTCTCCCGCCCGCATCGGACTTTCGTTACTCGCGACGTCCTGAGACTATTCATGCTCTACTGTATGTATTGCAAACATGCTTGTTTTCTCGCTATGTATTTAGTGTGTGCTCGTAGGCGGCGGCACCGCCCCGAGCAAGAGCGCGGGTACACGGAGGAGTTAGTAAATAGCAATATGCAAGCAAATATCTGCAATAAATAAAAAAAAAAAAGCACGTAGCGCAGTTAGGGAATAGAGGGGTGGGGTAGGCGTCCCACTCCTCCCTCCATCGTGTTGTTCCATTCCTCCCAAGGACATCAGACAGAGCAAAATAGATTTTGATGTGGAAGAGCCATGAACAAACAGCACAGTGGCAGAAAACACTTCGGAAATGCAAGTTTAGAAGTTCTTGTTCATCCGCACATCTTGTATTTTCTGTTTGCTTCAGAGTGGCTACAACGAATGTTTTCGTGAGCGTGTGCAGTTTAAGCGGTGATGTCCCATTCGCATTCACTTCTCCACGACGAAGCGGCGACAAGTTGCCACGGAAACTACAGAATAGCACCCCGGATAGGCTGTTTGAAGACAGGGTCCGTATACAGATTCGCATCTCCGTGGAGACGATTCAGCAAGCTCGCGGCCTGTTTGAGCCAGAAGAAGATACGGCTTTTGCAATGAGGGGTGCAGAATTACCGACTGCCGGGCGACAACGGTACAGATCAATTAAACGGCATTTGGTATCGGACGCCATAGCTCCGCAATTTCTGTGTGAACTCATGCAACGGAACGCAGCAACAGTGATCGGGTTCTCTGGAGTTGCGTTTAGCTAAAGGTTATAAAACGTTTTGTTTGTTTGCAAGCAATTAATGGGAAGATAGCGCGTCGTAGGTGTGCTTGCATTTCTTTTAGTAACGTAACTAATTCGGCTAGTTCGTGTTGAAAAATCTTATATGAATGAGCCCTTCACTTCCGGTGCATCAACCAATCAAACGGCGCTCCTCGGGGATTGTCTCCGCGGAAGTGACAATCAGAATCAGAATACAGAGAACACAGGGGAAACGTTCGCGGATATAATCGGGGCCGTTCAATGCTGTATATTGAAGGACCCTGATATAATCTTGCAGGAGTGCGCTTCGCGCGCATGGCAGGTAGGCGTCTGCTGGAGTAGCCGGGAGTCAAAGGACTTGACTGTCCATGCCGTATCTTCAATAGCTGTTCGGGAGCCGTGCGGTGGACACAGGCAATCTTTATACTTTGTCCTTCGCGGCTAGGGGTGATAGAAATGTGGGACAGCAAAGATACTCTCGACAAAAATCTTGCGAAATCGCCTGTACTTGCACTATAACACGAGCAGTAAATAAAAGACACTGGAGGTCAAACAACAGCTCGCTTGCCAAAAGACTGCGGAGGTATATTTCTCCGGGGCTCATCCGTCATCTGCACATATACCGTGCAGATGACGGTATATCGACGGTCAGAAAACTAAACTCGGTTGTCTGTATACCGGTTGAGGAAGGAAAGGGCATAATACTGGGTTCTCTGACACCGGCCGTGTTATATTGTGGTTAGGGACAAGGTAATTTGACAGTATAATTGTGTAGTTATGAGGAAATTTTAATGACGTGGGCATGAGCGCTGCTTAAAAAAAGCCACTGACCGGGTGTTTTGTGGTCTGGTTGCTTTGTCGAGCTTTCTGCGGCATGTTGTAAACGTGGCTGATATGGCAGGAAATGTTTCACGCCCCTCACAGACATATCAAGCGGCTCAGACGTGCTTTTGGCGTGGGGGGACTATAGTCGGTCGGTGCGTCCGCTAGTTACATACTGCGTGATAACTGCCAAAGTTCTGAAACGCGTATATATATACGTTGCCCGCTTCAATCCCTATAGGTAGAACATATTCGGTTGCAGTGCGTACCGAGCCTTGGATGGACGGTGCAAAGGGCCCCAGGTGGTCAAAATTAACCCGGAGCCCTTCACTACGGGGCCTCACGTACTTGCGTATAGCCCCTGTGTTGGTTGCGTCAGAACGCTTAACATCATCCAACCGTCACACGTTGATGGTTTTCTAGCGAGCGTGGTGTCAAGAAGCAATCCATGCTGTTTCTTACCTGTATATATAGTATACTGTCACGTTTATTTCGCGTCCCGTTTTGTCGCCCTATACGGCGCAGTTCAACATTCGCTGCGGAAGCCCATGTGTCGGCTCTTCCATGGCGTTCCCACTCGACATTTCCGTTCGTGTGCTCACCGGACGCGCAGCCCGGGACGCTCGTGCTCGGAACGCAGTGCCTATGCAAATTGGGAGATTTCTGCTGCCGGTTCGGGCACGCATCGCCACTCCAGTCCGCGCGGACGACCGACCTGCCTCGCTGCCGCCGCGACTCCTCAGCGGCGCTCGCCGGAAAAGAAAAGCCAGGAATGTAGCTGCAGCGCACTTTCTTTGGCTTTCCTTCGTTGGCGTTCTTTTTTTCTTTCCTTCGCGGTTTTGTCTTTCCGTCACTTAATATTTTACCTTGTCGCGGCGCGGCCGCTGCTTTCAAAGCACGCGCCGCTCGTATTTTCCTCGCTAGTCTCCAGTTATCGCCGCTTCCCCTCCGCGTTTTTTTTTTTTTTTTTTCTTCGTTCCTCTCTCCGTCTCGTTCCACTGCCTCTACCTGGATGCTGGCTTCCTGAGCCGCCGTCGCACATTCCTGCGTCGTTCGTATACACACATGTATGGCGCAGCGCTCACCTGACGGCCCATGTAACGACGGCGACGTCAGTGGAGACGCTCCTCTCTCCCCCACTGCGCGTGCTGTGCACGCACCAAACAACCGAGCAGCGCTACGGCGCGTCCCGCTCGCGTGTCTCGTACTGGGTGCCGTTTATGAGGCTTTCTTTGTGCGCCTCGCTAATGGGCTCGGAATCCCTCCTTCAAGGGCAACTGCGGAGGGTGCACCTCTCGGTGGCACCGCGTATGAGGGAAGTGTGCGCCCGCCACCGCGTCGCGAACATAGCGAAACCGAAATGGGTCCGCGGCTGCCTGTAACCGGCTATATAGTTTGATGCTGCGATCGCGCTTTGCATAACCGCGAGACAAACTATTGGTCGTTTGCATCTTTTCTTTCCACTTCTTTGTGAACCTGTTAGCCCAATGCCCGAGCCACTCGACGTGTGCAACAAAAGGACACCGCGGAGATGGACAGTTTAGACCGGCATTCTTCCAAAACGATATCTATATTCACATGGCGGAAAAGGGTTGATTAGTGGCGGCGGAAATGAGGGCCTTACTTCATTTCGAATTTCGCGCTATGCCTCAGCCACGATACGTCAATGTGACGTCACGGGTTTCAAAGTAATATATATCGAAATTGGGCAATTATGAAACAGGAAAAGTTATCGAAACTTCTTAGGTTTCGCTTCGGTTCCTTTAGCATGTAATGTAGTCCTTTACACTGATAAACAGTGAATTAGCACCGACTAGATGATGTCAAAACACATGACGTCATGGCCAGCTTGTGCAGGAATTTCAGGGAGGTGTCATCATTCGAGTTTTGTTTCTGTGTCTATTTCGGTTTAACAAGCCACATTTGTAAGAGCGGCCGCTTTGCTTTTGTTTATGGAAGCGTAATTTATTAGTAGAACTTCACATTCCTCTCAAGTGTAGCAATGAGACGGCGAGTTTCAGCTTCGATCGCAGGGTCCGTCAGCTGGCAGTCACTTGAGGTCAAATGCAGCTCACTGCACTCCTCTGCATGCTGTGCGACGTGTGACTTCTCGTCCTATGCACGTCGCAGAAGCCTGCGTGGCTTCACCTCGCGTTAGAGATTACGGGGTTATTATCCATACTCATATTCAAGCAGCCGGACAATATACGTATAAGGTAAAATCGGAGGTGTTGTAGGCCGTATATCTTCAGTTCGGTGGTGGAAAGCAATAGCAAATGCATTGAAATGGAATTTACTGATGACGAAAAGGAACTTCTTGTGAGGACTCGCTTGTGAATTGAGTCTCATACCGCCATGGCGCTGGGCGAGCTCTTTGCCTTCTGGAACAGGAAACGTTGTAAATTAAAGCAAAACATTAAACGTCAAAGGTGGGATATACCTAATATGCGGAGGATTACTTGGCGTCCTCTTTTTGCATTGCTCGTAGGGCTCGTAAGCGCTTATTACTGAATGCAGCCGTAGTTGTATACGCGCTGCGGTTCTTTGGCGGCGCAAGTACATGCGTGCATATAGCTCGAGTTCCGGCCTTTCGATTTTCCCCCGAGCAGACAGGGCTGTACAGTACATGCGCTCTCGGTGCATCGAGCAACTCGTTCCAACAGCCTCTCTCGCACTCCCAGCGCCACCTCGCAGCCGTGGCGATGCTGCAAATAGACCAATCACTTCTCGGAAGGGGACAGATGCGGACACTTGATCGGCTGTCGCGGCGGTGGCGGCGGCTCCGGGACGGCCAATTAGTGCCCAATGGGGTGCTGGGCCGAGACGGGATCGTCGTCGTCATTCGCCGTCCCCGTCGCTTTATTGCTTCATGCTTGCCTCGTTCTTTCTTTTATTAACGTTCCTTTACCTCTTGCCTTGCGCCTCGGTTTTCCTGCCACTTAGTTGGTCGACGTCATGCGCGCCTGATGGAGTCGTCCTCCAGGCGTTCACGATTATCGTGTCGTCCCATGTACCGGGAAATGGGTATTCGAGCAAAGTGCGCTGCGGTGTCTGCGTGCCCTGTCTTGTGTCCTTTCTAGGGGTGCTGTGCAATCCTCGTTTTTTTTTTTTTTTAACACGAAAGTGTTTTATGCCGGGGTCCACCAAGACTTCACTGACGTATTTCCGTCACGGAAATACGTCATAGAACATAATACAAAGAAAGAAACCAGAAGAAAAAGTTCCACAAACATGCAAAATTTGGAAATCGAACCCACGACCTCTCGGTCCGCGACGATAGATCGCCGAGCGTTTAACCCATTGCGCCACAAACGCATTTGCAGAGAGCTACACAGACGCGCCTTATATATCTAACACTCCTCCGTGTACCCGCGCTCTTGCTCGGGGCGGTGCCGCCGCCTACGAGCAGAAAAGAGAAGTACTGCATTATGACACTAACACGCACCGACAGTGAACGCTTCGGTGGTCTCAGCACTACGACGCCTCGATGCCAGCATTCGAAGGGACGCTGGCATCAAGAAGCACTACCAACGCCGTAACACGCTAGCACAAACGCGTTAGAAACGCGCTAGGTGGCGTTCACCGTACTCAGCACAGCGGAGCGTGGCCTCCGCAATTAGCTCTGAAAATGTTTCTGAAGTTGATCGCGGAGGCTGCAATTACGACGCGCTGTACGCGCTGATTTGACTCGGTGACGATTCAGTTACGTGCTTTGTCTTGCGCGTTGTATTAGTGTGTCAGTTACGTGCTTCGTCTTTCGCGTTGTGCTAGCGTGTGCAGCGTAGTGCAGCTTCCATATGCACGACGGTTGCTCATGGTCATCGACGTTGGTAGTCGTGATGGAGGAGACGTGCCACCAGGCGTCAGCGTGGGTGCATCAACGCCTAAGGGCGCTTTAGCCACAAAACACCAATAGACATTATATTTTAATGATTCGCCGCTCAGCTGTAATGGAATCTCTTTGATCACCTTCGACACATCTAATAAACAGAGACGCCCCCTGCATTGCTTAGCGCCCCAGAATTCGCTTGAATTCTTTCAACGTACCGTATCGGCATATTGTCACTGCGCTGTGATGTCGTTGCCCCTCGTTTCTTTTCTTTTCTTTTTATTTCTGACGCGACGTCATTAAACAACAGTACCAGTACATGTTTATCACGTTCATACACGCCACATCACTCCAATAGGCAAGCGCTCGCGCTCGAACCGTTGCCTCAAAGAGTATTATGAAGTGAGACATGGAGTAAGATAGACGAGAGATATCTTACACCGTGACTGCGGCGTCCTACGCAGTAAACATCGTACAATCCGTAGGCTGTCTATGCTTCGCTATTGCATACCGCTGATCTTCACGCGCTTTTTCTCGATCAAAATTCCTATAGTGTTCCTACGCGAGCTGTGATTTTGGAAATAGTGTTTTTCTTTTTCTTAGTAGCGGTATTTCCCGTACAGCCGCAGCTGACAAACATAAACAAACGTGGCGCCGACATGAGCTTTTAGCTGGCAACGAGACGCTTCAGTCTGCGCCCACTCCTCCACCCGTCTCCGCACAATAAGTGCTGCGTGCCATTTGCCCGTTATCTGCACGCGTCCTGCTATTGCTGCAGACTCATTGCGAAGGTCGAAGGTATGGCGCTGTTTTCTTCTGCCAGCGAGCACTGCCAGAGGCGTGATGCCTCGATGCTGGCCCCGTTTGCCGCGATTTTTTTCTGAGAACTATCGCCACCCCTGTGGGCAGAGTGATGACACCCGTCCCCGCCATCTCTTCCCCGCGGCGCTCTTTGTGAGGCAGGGGCACGGTCCTTCGCGCGGGCCTGCCTGGTAATTGGCCAGGCCATCGGTGTCGGCGTACGGGCACGGCCGCTGGATAAAAACACAAAGGTCTGCACATATATGGCGGCGCCGCTATAGATGATTTCTTTTGGTGTCGGAAGTGCACGAGCTTTTCGTGGATCGGGATGGCAGGGGTCTGGAGCATCCACCGTCATGTCCATGAAACTACTGTCATGTCTCTCTCTCTTTATCTCTCCCACCTAACACGCGCCCCTCTGGACCGCGGGACAAGTGTTTCTTTACCTCTGTTGGTGCCGTGGACGGGGTACGGAAAATGCGCGCCTTGTAGCGCATGTCTGACACCCACGTTGCCCCCTTCTCTCGCCGGAATGCGTCGCGTGCGCGTTGTACAGGGAGCGCCGCTGCCGCCATCGCGACGTCCTTGGCGAGGCCGCGCCGACCGGTGCCCTTGTCTGGAGCGCCCGCCGGCGAAGGGAGCGCGCGTGCCGGCCGTACACACAACGATCCACGCGCCCCGCTGCGCAGCCGGCACTTTTGAACTCTCGTCGCTGATTTAAATACCGTCAATGCTTCAGCTGCAGCGCGCACGGGATCGGCGAGGTGGCTCGTGTCGTCTGCCGTCGATCATTGCTTCTCGATCTTGAGATCTCCGAGACGATGAGCGGCTCGCAGTCGTCCAGAGCGCTTTGTTTTTCCAGTCCCTTTCGCTGACGTCCCGTCCTCATCGCGCTCTCAAACAGAGGACAGTTTCAAGCTCAGTTGCTATGGTGCCTCGCTGCTGAGCACGAGGTCGCGTTTTCGATTCCACGGTGTGTCTCGTGTATAGCTGCTGTGTTGCTTCAAGATGTTAAGCAAAGTCGATCAATCAGTCGTTCTTTTAAGTGTATCATACGGTCCACTGTTAAAGATAACACATCTCGAGACTGACAACATGTCAGCTTTGAGAGCAAGGCCTCAGCAGTAATTTTTGTTTCATATTATTACATTAGTCCAGACCATGCAAAGGTTTCTTGATTAGTATTCTTTTTTTTTCTTTTGCGGGGTTGGTGGTTTGCGTAGCCAAACTCATAAAATCAAGCCACCTTTTCCTGTTCAGTTGATGGTACCTTCAAGTTGTTTTGTTCTGAATACTAATTAAATATTGCCTTTAATTAACAGTGAACCAAACTGTACGTCCTCTGCGCTGCCGTCTCTTTCTAGCGCTACAAGCTCTCTGTCCGCATCCTCCTTCTCTCTCACGGTGCGGAACTCTCACCCTATAGAAGGCAAACTTGGAGAAGGCTTTGTAAATTGATTGTTCATTCGTCCTCTATAATACATCATCCGTTCATTCATTTTGATTCACTCGTGGATGTTGCAGATACCGTTGAAAAGCCAATACCGGGCTTTACGGGGACTGTGCATACCTTTGGCACTCGAACTTGCAGCTGTGCCTGAACTCTCTCTCTCTCTCTCTCGGGCAGTGTTGCATATAGGCGGGGTTGCGCAGGTCAAGTCCACGGAGCGTGGCCGCGTCGAATGTTTTGTGCGCAGGTGCACGCGGCGCGCCAGCTGCTTCGTCTGACTGCATGCAGGCTGCACTGGTTACAGTGTTCGGCGGCGTGAGCCACGTCTTCGTGCACGCGCACTCTTATTAGCCGTAACTTCGCAGTAACGAGGTCTCTCTCTCTCCACCCTCCTCGCCGTCTCCCTTGCGGCGTCCTCGTCTCCACCTGCTCTCTGCGTGTGATGCCGTTGGTGCGACGGGACGCAACCTCCGACGGGGCAGATGCAGTTACGCCTTCTGTTTAACGAAGGTCGTGTAGTGTGTCATTTCTTCGTTGTTTTCGCCTCTTTGGACCGACGACTTCGTTAGAACGAGGATGAATCCTGCTGCACAGCAGTATTCTAAATAGGGTTGCGCAGTTATGATTGTCAGCTAAAGGTACAACGTCAGAAGGAATGATGTTTTGTTCTTTGGAGGTTTGGTGCTTCCGAGAACGCGTGTAACGAGACTTTGTACCGAGAGCATCAAGAGCCCGACGGTGGGCTTCTGTAGCAAACATGATGGCACAAAGTATTTCTGCTATATAGGGGTTGTGCCGAGGAAAAAATAAAAAATATATGTATGCTAGGCGTAGAATTACGTGATGTGTCATACGTCGCTGTCTTTCCTAGCGCAGTCGGTGTAAACGGTATTTTAAGGGGATATAATGTAGCGTTTTGTCTTTAAATATATTTTGTTTCGCGCAAATTATAGATTGCGGACAGTGTCGTGCATTTGGCCGCTCTTTTTTTTTTTTTCTCTCTCTCTCTCTCGCTCTGTTACACGCAATAACGTAGCATGGTGGGGAGTGCTGGCAATTTATTTATTTTCTTGTCTGAAGCGTAATATGGGTCATCGTCATCATCATTATTATTATTAGTGTTATTCGGTCGGTTGCATCGGTCGTCTGGAACGGCATTTCTAAATCCAACAGTGACATTATAGATCGGGTCCAGGAAAAGTTTCTTAGCATATATCATCACCGCTTTGCTAACACAGACTCTGGGCCCTGCTCTAGCAATGTTGGATTATTGCCATTGCCCTTACTTCGCTGCTGACGTAATCGCACTGACCTGCTTTTCCGTTTCAAGCTCCTTCACGGTATCCTCATGTGCCCCGAACTCCTCAGTTGTATCAAGTTTCGTATTCCGCGCAAGATCATCAGAGAACACAGACCTTTCCATGTTGCTGCCTGTCACCACCAACACTCAACCGTCCACAGAATACAGAGTCTTTATAACGCCCACTTTCGCGACCTTGATATTTTTCACAACTGTCTTTGTTCTGCTCTGAGCTTTCCGTTGTTGTGTCTTAATTTCACATATTGTTCAACTTCCCTTCTCCTTCTTTTTATTATGTAGGCATTTTGCGCCTACAGTTACATGTATGTACACTTTTCTTTTCAAGATTGTTATTTTTTATTCATTGCTTTCTTTTACTGATATTCCCCTGCTGTATTTCTTTTTCTATGTATACGTGCGCCAGCACCTAGACCTCACCGTTGTTCCTGGGCACGATAAATAAATAATTGATTGATTGATTGATTGATTGATTATAGTTATTTATTGCAAACGTAAAACGATCAAATCTGAGAAAAAATAAGAGAGCCCGCTGGCAGTTGCCGTCAAGTGGAGCACAACGTCTGTAGTTCTAGAGAGTTGAGAAAGGGTATACGGAGGAAAGGAATAATGAGCGCTTTAGCCTCGAGCAGAGGGGAGTGCAGTACTGTAAATAAAACTTAAAAAACGAACTGTCCCGTTTGTGCTGGTGAAGGGGGAATCCTATTAGGTTTTCGTCGTCAGTCTTCGTTTCCGTCCGCGGGCTGCAAATATTGCCCTTCCGAGTCGTTCCTGCTGGGAAACATCGCTTAATTGCGTCGGCGCCGCAATGCATCGCGCAGGCTCGGACGGCGTGCTGTTATAAAACGTTCTCTTGGTTATCGTCGATCGCGCATGCGTGGGTGGTACTGAGCACCACTTTATATATTAAACTGCTCGCGGGGTCCCCAGCTGAACTCGTTTATGCGAAGACACACAGTTCGCTCTTTATGCTCTCTACTCTCCGATATAGCGGCGGATATGGGAACGGAGGCCGGCGACTTGAGAGCGTCTTTTCCGGGTTCGTTACGAGGCACTGCAGCTGTAAACGGATAATGGAATATACTAAAGCAGCGCATATTCTATTCTATTCACTATATTATACGCATATGTATGATATTATGTGCGCAATACAACGGTGAACAAACGAACTCCCCACTGCTGTGTTCACTAATAAGACAAATAATCTTGCCGTCAGATACGGTCGTCCCGACTGCGGCATTCAGATGATTTGCGCGTGCCATAGCCTGGCGCTGTTCTTAATGGTGGCGCCATTGGTTGTTCTATTATGCTGTGACAAGGTCAGTCTACTATATAATTAGGCATTCGAGAGAGCAGTACAAGCGCTGAACGCGTGGGGATGCGCTTGTACGTGTTCGTTGTGTATACTGTATGTCCTGTTTGTGGTTCTATAGCATGAAATCGTTTCCTCCTTCCCGCCTCGCTCCCCTGGGAGATTAATGAACAGCGCACGCCTCGTGGTAGAATGACACGGCAACAGAATTCCGAAGAGCATTTCGCGGCAGGTTAGATTAATGCTTTTTCCTTGCTCACTTTGTCCGGTGTGTGTATATGTTATGTACAGTTATGTTGCGAGACTCTCGGTGGTTTCCTTTCTGGAATCGCGACATCCCTATTGCCACTTAAATATTATCGTATAGCAGTCGTGTCGGTACCCGCTGAAGTGGCTTAGCGGTTATCGTGTTACGCTGCTAAGCCCAAGGTCGCAGGATCAAATCCCGGCCGCGGCGGCTGCATATCGATGGGGGCGAAATGCAAAAAACGTCCATGCATCCTCTGCATTGGGGGCACGTTAAAGATCCCCTGATGGTCAAAATTAATCCGGACTCCCCTATTAGCCTCGTAATCAAATCGCGATTTTGGCACGTAAGACCTCAGAATTCAATTTAGTAGTCGTGTGTCATAGCAACAGTCGCGCAATGTGTAATATTCTTAACTGAAAGGGAAAAAAAAAAAAAAAAATTATCATCCGCCCAAATGCAGCACGAAGCTACAAAGGAAATCCATGTGGGTTTCTCATTAAAAAAAGAAAAAAAGAAAAAAAAAAAAGCTTCGCACTTGAAGAAAAGCTCGTCCTGGTCCGCGATGATACGTCCTCCACCTTGCGGGATTCCGCAGAACTGATTTGCCAATCTTTTTAACGAACGATCGTTAGAAAATTGTTCGAACTCCTACGCCTGCGTTGCTGCTCGTATAATTCTGATCTATCGGATACCTCTTCTCAGTTATTGCCGGCAGCCAAACCCTGCGTTGCGCGGTGGTTCATCGCCATGAAAAAGCGCGCGTGTGTGTCTGCACGCGCTTATATGAGTGAGTGAGAGGGCGCTTGGCGGCAGCGGGTCCTAGCGGGTCCCGTCTGTCGTCCCTCGCCGGCGGAAAG
Source organism: Dermacentor silvarum (assembly GCF_013339745.2). Classification (NCBI taxonomy): domain Eukaryota; kingdom Metazoa; phylum Arthropoda; class Arachnida; order Ixodida; family Ixodidae; genus Dermacentor; species Dermacentor silvarum. The sequence continues at coordinate 168,083,334 of NC_051159.1, forward strand.
ATGCGGGAGCGGCGGCCTTGCGCGAACGTGACGACGTGGCGCCTTCCGCTGCAGGATCCCCCCTCCGCGCTGCGTGGTGCAATGCCTGTACGCGGGCCGCAGCCCTTTCGCCGCCGGCCCGCAGCTCGCCGACGCCGTCCTTGCATCACTTTGCGCCGACCGAGGGCTTCCTCATTCGCGCTCTTTGGCCGGCGCTCGTTGAAGCGGCCTCTCGAGTGGACTTTTTTTTTTTTTTTTTTGTTTTGTTTTCGCGTTGGTCGGTGATCCCTCTGCCTTATTTTCACTCCCTCGACTCGCCGTTTTCTTTTTTTTGTGCCTTTGTTTATTTGTCGCTTCAATTGTGCCAATGTTTTCCGACGGATCGCGTTTAGCGCCGGTATTCTCTCTGAATTTTCTGGAATCCTGGGTGACAGCAAAATATGGCACTCATTTCCACGGATGTCAGCTGAGGCATGGCGTATCCAGCAAAACCCGGCCTTGAAGTCGACGTCCGCAGCCTCTTTGGTACGACGGAGACCGGAAACACTTAATCGGGTATATAAGCGGTCAATGCTGACTATATACGCAAGTTGCTGCTGCTTGACGCGTGAGTTAGCGTTTATATTCGGTAATTCCGCTGAGCGCTCTCGCTTCTTGTGGCCTCTGTACAGCGCGCCTCAAGGAAACGGCAACGCTGCATTCGGAGCCGCTCCAGCGGCTTCACATTCGCATGCGCAGCCGCCAATGAAGTGAAGACCGCGGAAGCATATGTAGATTGATTCTAGATTACGTTGTTATTAGATTACATTCGTTTTAGTGACGTATGACGACTGTATCTTTTGTGTGAGTTCACCTCAATAGCGCCATGCAGAGTAGAGAGAACGCAAAGCTTGTTACAGGCGAGCTCTCCTCCCGCCACTTCCCGCCGCTCACGATGGGAAGCACGAGGCTTCGCCGTTTCCTGTCCAGCGCGCTTCCTTTCGATCCTCAAATGTGTCGGGAGCGCGGGGGCAGCCTATAGGTCACCACAGGTCACCACACGAGTCTGCCGCCGTGAGGCTTCCCCTTTGAAGCATTTAGTTTCCTTCCATTTTATTACGTTAAAGACCATCTCGGAGGGCATGCAGGCAATGCATTGACGGCGGGGTCGCAAAACTATAGACAGGGCCGCGCCAGTGATCCTCAATTTGAAAACCTTAAGAATGGTGGTAAGTAGCACGCAAGATCAGCGACCATGTTCAAGAATGCAGGTCATGCCCTGGGCATGCTTATTATGTATAGCTGATGCATGCACAACGAAGTACGCTTTTTGAAATATCGAGTCTCGTATAATATAATCGCGAAGCGCTGCGGTCGTCCGTATACGTAAACTCCCATGATGCCAGTGCGGGCGCCAGCGAGTGTTTTCAATTCACATGTTCAGGGCTATTCACTGCAGGCACCGGACCAGCGAGGCCCTCATCGGTTCCATTGAACCGGAACGACAGAAAAAGAAGCCGCGAGATGGTAATCTCCGCACACGAACTGCATTTCGTGCACTGATCGCAGACGAGGTGCGAACAGGGCAGAACGAGTTGTATATATACCTCGGAACGAACGCCATTTATTATGCGCGCTCCGGCGGACGGCGCAATGTGCGCAATATAGCGGTCACGCGCGCGGCCTGCTCTATAACGACGCGGCTTCTTCTCCCTCGCTCCGTTTCTCTGCTCATCCTTGGTTCGTTCTCCGAACACGAGGGACGCCTTCTGTTCGTCTTGTGTGCTTGGCATGTCTTCCGCTAATGGACTGCACGCTATAGGCGCTCTCAGTGTGCGTGCATGCCTGTCGCTCCCGGGGCCGTCGCTGCAGCTATAGGCGTGCACTGGCATTTATGACCGTGCTTGTGACCGCGGACGTTTTGAAGCAGCGTTTCGATAATTCCGGTCGAGTTTTCAATAAAGCGAGACATGGAGAGAGAGTCGGGCTTTCAAGCTCGAATCATCGGGCTTGAGAACAAGCCTGCTATATATACTGGCGGCGGCTGCGTGACCATTCTTTGAATTGGCTTGCACGCGAGTCGTCCTCGGCGCGCTAGAGTGACGTAAGCGCGCGGCGTCACCTGCCACATCTTAGTTGGATTTCGGAGACACTCGGGCTGAAAAGTTGGAGCGCCATGGAGCGCGCTCTCAGCAGCCGCTCCGATCGAACTGCAGGAAGGCGCTTATTGGGGCGCTCCATGTCGACCATGCCGAACTTGGAGCCGTATTTCAGAGTGCTCAAAAGTGCTGTTAAGATACCGTCAGCAAACAGTCAACCAAGTGCAGCTGTGGTGTTTACAATGTCGTTCATCTTAGTGGAGACAGTACGTAGCTCTTGCGTTCGATTCCAGCGGAAGTATGGGTTGGCCAACTCTGCGGCAAGCCTTTAATCTGACGGATGTATTTCGCTTCTTATCACTGGAACGCTCGCACTCTCGCCCGAGCAAGGAGATCATTCCAGTGCGACCAAGAGGACAGCAGCACATTCTGCGTGTTGTGCCTGCTGTGAACGAGTGGGAGAAAACAAGTTTACTGGCGATTTAGCGGTAAATGCCCGAGAAATGCGTTATAATTACATGGCACCTCTTTGATGTTCAGAGAAGGGGTACCAAGGGAAGGGAAGCGCAGTCGAGGACATCATAAAATTAGGTGGGGTGATGAAATTAGGAAATTTGCAGGCACAAGTCAGAATCAGCTTGCGCATGACAGGGGTATAATTGGAGATCCCTGGGAGAGGCCTTTGTCCTGCATGGACGTACAAGTAGGTTGTACAAATACGCGCTCTTCTATAAGCTCTCCCAACCCCACTCTACCTCTACCTTTACCACGTGACAGGCTTCCCGCACTGCAAACAGATGATGCGAATGCATTAAAAAAGAGAGAAAGCATGTCTGGGGACTGCCGTCGAATCAGGAGGCTTTAAAAGGAATTCAAGCTTTTGCCGGCCAGCCGCTTTCTTCCTGCCTCACCCCTCGGCTCTCTCTCTCAACTCGTCACTCCCCATCCTCCCGCCCGCGTGCAGTGCTGTTGAGGTGTCCACCTAGAGAGAACCACGTACATTTACGGCACTGCACTTATATCTTCACTTTCCCCCACTAAAATCATATACTAATACTATTATTAAAACACCAAGCGGGAAAAAGAACTGCATGGTGCAATGAATCGGCAAAGTTTGCTGCCGAATCCTCATTCCTCGTGAACTGTAGCCGCTGGCCGCATGCAGGAAGCTCCATTGTTTCTTTTGATCGCGTTGTTCACGCATCTAAAGCGTGAGCAGAAAAAAAAAAAAAAAAAAAACAGTAGAGTCGCGCCAACGGTTCCGCATGACGATTTGAGTTGGCCGCGTGCTGCCGTTCTCTGTGGCGCAGTTGCCCCGACGCTGTGCGAAATCCGCGAGCGCGTCTTCGTGCTCATGAAAATTGATACGAATACGCGCCCCTCTACAGGAAATGACGAACCTCCTTCTGCGTTGCTCTTTCCCGGTGGCGCGATATACGAGAAGCCTCTTGGCAGAACGTATACGAGGAGGCGCCCGACTAGGAAGTGTACTTTGCGAAGGAACACCCCTTGCCACAGAACAGAAAAAAGAAAAGAAAAAAGTAAAACAAGATTGTCGTATACGGTCGCCGCCTTTGCTTCGTATAGCAGCGGGTAAATCGTTGTCGAAAAGCGCCTGCTGTGTGGGTGGGCATTCACACCTCGGTGATAAGAGAGCGTCGATAACGCCAAGAGCGCGGCCGGCTTGAGGGCGCTGGCAAGGGGGGCAGCCTAAAGTCCCTATAGGGCAGCCGGCGCGCTGTGATCTCACCACAGGTAGTGTACTAGGATGGGGGAGTGGGTCCAGCGGACGCCTTTGCAAGCGCCAAGAGTGAAGCAAAAAACGCGGAAAATGTGGCGGCGCTGCCGTCGCCTTATTCTGAATCTCCGGCCAATAAACGCTGGCTCCGGCTGTTTCCGCAGCGCTCATTGGCTGAGGCGAGCTCACGGGCTGAGTAGCTGTCGTCTGCTCGACACACTGTCGTTGTTCCGTCGTTTGCGTTCTTTCCGCCGCTCTTTTTATTGCGATAGCAATTATATGGACACTCAAAAGCAGATTTCTGCCGTCGCCGTCGCCGTGAGGTTCCGTATGACGTCAATGTAGATGAAATCGTCGCCGCGCGCCGAACGCTGTATGTGCGAGTGAAAGGGCGCGAGGGACGCGCGCTTTCACGGGGAGTGAACGCACGGCGGAGAACAAACGCGCGTTCTGCGCTGTGCTCCCTTAAGGGCTGCAGAAGTAGGCGTCTCTTTCCTCCTCTACAATCACCATATATGTAGAGCAAACGTGCCTTCTTCCGACGCGCGACAGGCCGTGGGGGAGGGGGGGGGGGAGGGAAGGGAGGCGACGTTTAGCTGCGGCACCAAGTGCTTATTTATATCAGAGGCTCTGGCAACAGTCACCAACGCCGCACGCATTTTGAGCGAACGCGGGCAAAACGCCGACGGCGTCGACAACAGTTCTGCGTGTTGCCGGTGCTGCTGCATGTCCAAGTTTATACAGCTGATAAAGCTGCTATCATTACTCCGTATAGCTCTCTACAAATTTGCTATCGCAATTGATGCTTCACCTTTGAGGTGAAACTGCGACAACTTTTCCATTTTATTTACAATAGATCGGTGGGGAATAATCTCAGTGTTACCGCCACCGAGTATGCGCCTGTCAAAGATCCGTGCAGCTGCGGTAGGGTCTCCGACGCGACAAGCGTCTGGACGGCAAGCGGGGCCGCTTATTCGGGAGAAAGCGATGGTGGCGCCAGCTGGATTTTCAATAAAAAATGCCTCAGCGCAGAGCCCTCGTTGGACCCACTCCCCCAATCTAGCACACTCTACCACAGGCCTTGCCGGCCATGCGTTACTCGAATGGCCGCGCTCGGACTCGTGACGGAGGAGACGGCAAGCGCCGCAGGAAAGGAATCGATGTCCGCTTCTTTGCCTCGATCTAAAAATCATGGATTGTGCATGCAGCTTATATGGTCCTCGTATACTTGCTGGAGAAGCTCTGTTATTCTGTGGCCGCCAATGCTCGCGCACGGCGATCACACATTTGCGCTGAATGCACACATGACGTACAACGGCAAGTTTATAAACTAGGAATATTTAAGAATGTCTCGTAAATTTAGAAAACATAGCGTCCAGTGTTTCCTGCTCGCGGCGTTTTCGGTCGACGGGTGTTTTTTGTGAGACAGCGAGGGAGAGAATATTATACTTTCTGTTGCTATCGGGCACTATGCCCTCGCGATATATATCGCACACGTTTTCGTCGGCCGAGGCCTTGACAACGAAAGTTATCCGCGCATGATAATTGTCTAACATCGCTCGTTGTTTCGGCCTGCTATCACGAACTTTGTCCATCGCGATGGCCGCCGGCCAGTGACGAACGCTCTCACTGGCGAACGGAGTTGTAGGTTCGTTGCGTATATCGCTGGTCGTCTTGCGCTTTCTGCCGTACCCGGAGCTCAAACTATTGAGACTCAGAATCGAGGGATACCAGGATCATCGATTCCGGCTTACGTGTCCTTATTTAATACATCGCTTGCCGTTGCCATGGTGACGTTCTTGCTTATACGGACACGTAATTACTCGCGATGAGCTGATTGCTGCACCTAGCCTGCAAAAAACCAAGAGAATTTCAGAAGCGGGCTTTTCATCCCAAACCCTATACCATCCGACATCTTCGAAGCCACGTAACATGATACGTCCATGTGGCGCCATAGCTGCATTCCGCGCATATCCATTAAAGGGATGAAGAAATCGGCACTAAGTTTTCCTCATTTTTTTTTTTTTTCAGTAATCGGAGTACTAGCGGGCGGGCAGCCTTTTCTTCCTTGTGAGACTCTTCACAGCGAAAAAAAAAAAAAAAAAAAGTGCCGCCAGCGTAATTGTCCCGGTGTGAGGTGTCCCATTGTGCACTCACAAATGGAAACCAGACTTGAAAATGCGATGAATGGGGAAGATGAGGGTAGCATGTTAGGCTTGAACTTTGGTGTGTGATGCCCGGTTCTTCCTATAAGGGAAAACGATTTGCACCTTTATGTAATATTTAATCAACGAAACTGCTGCATTTCTTTGTTTGTTGGCTGTGTGTTTGAATTGTCCAGGCAGCTTATCTTGTAGCGGTTTTTTTTTTTTTTTCATTTGTGGTGATTTTCGTCCTTAATTATTGGTTCGCACGATGCCGTGCCCTCGCTATCGCTGGAATCGACTACTCGGCTGGGCTCATGAAAATAGATAGATTCGGAGGAAAAGATTCTTCACGAAATAAGGCCCCAGATCGCTTTTAATTTTAGCGCTATTTAGTACGTCCAAAACATTGCCCGCACGCCTTGTGTTGGGCTGAAAATGTACTACACTGACAGAAAACGTTCCAGCATGCAATACCTGTACTTTGTTGTAGATAGGAAGCTGAAATGGAAAGGGAGAAGTGAGGCTGCAGGAATTGTAACGGTCTCACGTGTTTTTAGGTGAACACCTGAACTGTCTCGCAGCCACGCAGAAGGTACAAAATAACAGAAGGTTAGATCGAGGGAAGGGAGAAGAAAGTTAAAGCAGATGTGTTTGTAGAAAAAAAGGAAAATTTCACAGGGTCTCTTATGTTATCCCTAAGACGACTCGAAGGCGAAAGCCTAAGTGCCGATGCATATTAAAGACGGACACATGACGTACACATCCCTCTTAATTCGCTTAGTTTACTTCGCTAAGTCATCCCTATTAATTCGCCGAGTCATCTTCTTAATTCGCTTACTCATCCTCTTAATTCGACGAGTCAGCCTATTAGTTCACTTACTCATCCTCTTAATTCGATTAGTCTAATTCGCTTAGCCATCCTCTTACTTCGCTTACGCATCCTCTCAATTCGATTAGTTTAACTCGCTTAGTCATCCTCTTAATTCGCTTGGTCATTCATTTAATTCGCTTTATCATCCATCTTAATTACATTGCTTTTAACTTACGGGGTATGAGCCATTGATGAAGACAGTTTTTGTACCTTTCGTGTCGTCGACGCGTTTTCGCTCAAGGACATTGAAGGTCGACTGAACAATGAGGCATATAAGGATTTTGACTTAAGAAGAGGACGTACAGAAACAACGCGGTGTTTTCGCTTTCTATAACGCGAGGCTGTCGAAGGTTGCCTTTTTAAGTTTTTCGGGCGGCCGGGGGGCCTCGCTCGCAGCCAATGACGCGAGCTGGCTGTACGGCTTCCGATTAAGTCATCTCGCAAAAGAGCCTGTGCAACGGCACGTGCGCGCTTGTTACGTTCATAATAGGCCACGTGCTTCATGTTCTTTCGCGTGTGCGGCCTGCTATACGCAGCGCGTGATTATGCGTGCGCGGGGCACCCACTATATAGGCGTTGCCAGTGCGCGCTTGTGTGGCGGCGGCGGCGGCTCTGCGCGCAGCTTCCCGGTCGGAAGGGGGTGCGCCATCCCTTTCCTCACTGCGCTTCTCTTTTTGTTCGTTCGGCGATGCCTTGATGGACGAAGCATGTTTGTTCGCTGCGTTGTGCACGCTCGCAGGCTGCAACCGCGGGGTGCGTCTCTGATAGAAGGCGAGCTCTTGCCAGCGCGCGCGCGCGCCGTCTCACGTTTTCTTATCCGCGAACGTGCAATCTGCCGAACCACGGTACGCGGGGCTTCTTAGAAGGGTGGGGCGGCAGAGTGAGCAGGTGCAACTGCTCGTGTGAACTCCCGTTGGAATTTCGAGGATTCCTACTGTACGCGTCGTTGGAAAGAGTAAGAAACCAGCGTAAATGCGGTGTTCGTGTATTCGAGGAATTTGTCGGCGATTGGCGGTGTATAACGTCATCACGAAGCGCGATGCCTTGTCGGTATATCGGACGTCTGCGAGGTCGTAGCGGGACCGACAGGTGTGGCGAGGAAAGCCTGTTTCCTGTGTCCGCGTAGGACGCGTTCTCTGGAAAGGAACGCGCCTATTGCTATACCGGCAACTTGTATAACACTTGCAGAGAGAGAGGATGCAACGAAAGGCAAGGAGGTTAACCAGAGCTAGTTCCGGTTGGCTTTCACTGCAGTAATATACTCGTGTAACGTTTCATAAGCTGCATGCATTTCCTAATAGAGAACTTAAACATGCTGCTACTTCTCTACTGGTAGAGCAGAAGAAAGTTGCTCAAGGCAACTGACCTGTACCACAATCTCGAAGCTGTTAATAAAAATGTTACGTTAGTGGTACAAGTGTATAACAATTCATAACTTATGCGTATGTCACCACGAGCTCTGCCATTCACCTGCGCGTCTCGTATCGCGGAATAGGGTAACGGGAATACGTGTGCTGTAGGCCCACACTTAAAGGAGGCAGTCTATAACTGGTCATACAGTCAGTATAACAGAAGCATTTCTTTAATGCCATAGGAAAATGGTGGCTGATATGGCCCATTAAGCAGACATATGCGTGCATAAGGAGTAGTGTGCAGTCCTTTATGCCATATATGTCAACTGTTATCAATAGCGGAATTGCTGAGGTGTTGCAGTCAAGAGTATATAGGTTACACTGTATGCAAGGCTAAAACACACGGGTTGAACGCTGTTGCCGAACTTTGCATGAGCGGTAGCAGAAGCGTTTTTGCGGCGCTGTCGTTCTCTGATTAGTCTCATGTTAGAGGTCGCGGGTTCAATTTCCGGTCGCGGCGGCCTAATGCAGAGGCGCCTGTGCTCGGTCTCCGCAGCCCCGCTTTCATATCTGATCTCTCATAACAGTGGTGCACATTTGGGATGCAATGTGTATGTCGTGTGTTGCCCATCATGCATTCCCATCCTCCATCAATTGAGGTCGAACTACTTTGCGTTCTGCTCATTCGACCTATATACAAAGGTGCTGTCTCATGCATGTCCGCGCACCAATTCGAGCTTTCCGTAAGAATTAACTGCAACATTTGCACGAGGAAAGTCGCGCGGCATGAGGATAACCCGTGGTGTCGTACAAAAGTGTAACGCGTGCCTCGCGCATCTCATGGCGTGGCGCGCCGTATACCTATAGGTCATTCATGACTCTGACACGGGCGCCAATGCGTGTGCTTTGATCTGCGTGTTGTGGCGCGCGGTCTCATGTTTGATCTAGCGCATTTCCTCTTTCACTCCAGGCTTGTATACGCGCAACCGTGCCGGCATCCAAGCTCGGTTTGATTCGAGAGTCACGCGAGGAGCCTAGAGGGGAAGGGAGCTGGACGGTGCATCGACAGGGTGCGAGCGTAGTAACACATTACGTATGGCTGTGGTGGCGTGCAGCCCGCTCTTGCGCCGCGCGGCGTGACTTTTGAAAAGCCAAGGGGTCGGAGGACGCAATATCACGCGATCGCGGAGCGTCAGGGATGGCGCCGGATATTCAACTGGCGCTATGCAACTAGGTTCGATCTGCGCGTCCCCGATAGAACTTATTTGGAGTGCACGAGCGGCGTGCTCCGGAGTGCTGTGGTGACACTATAGCGAGCGGACTCCTAACAACTTCTTGCGATGGTGAACTCCCGCATTGTAACACCCGTGTGGGAAGCTTACGAGTTCTGACGTCTCCGGTAAATGTCGCGTATACACCGCACGTTGGGACAGAGTGGATAACTCTCCGGGGCACACGAAGGAAAGCAGCGCTGGAAGACGGGACTGATCTTGGTGCGGTTTTGCGTAATGCATTCCGTAAGTTGAACACCAACTAACCCTGTGGACGTTTACTTCCGGTAGCTGGTCGCAGGGCGTCAGCGCGTGTTATGCTATTTCCGTCTGATTCGCCCACTGGTGAGTCCGTGTCCAATCCTAGGACGATTACGAATGCTCGTCTCTGGAGGTGTTTAGTGAATTGATAATCGTACTTAAATCCGGTGACTTATGATCATGCCAGTAGGAAGTTCTGCGCGTAATAAGAAGGGATTGGAACTATAGCGGAAAGAAGTCGGTGAAGATGGAAACCAGAAGAAGGCCGGGTTCAGTGCCCTTCTATTCATGTTGTGCACGACCGGCACTCCTCTGTAGCTTACATAAAATGTGTCGGTTGCAAAACATTGCGGGGCCCGCTTTTGCTATCACTGTAGCGATTCCCGTGGTGGAGAGAGGCCCGCTGTCTCGTGAGATTTTAGATTATTTCTTCGTGTCACTCCTCCGTTCACCGTTTCTTTCTTTCTTTGCGTGCATTGTGTGGGGTCGCTTTTCCTTCTTCGAAACGTATTCTGCGAGCAAACTGTTTTTCTGCTCGGGAAACCGCATACGTTCTGCAAAAAGAATCGCGACCAGCGGGGTAGCGCTTCCCGTCCAACGCTTTCGAGAGCGTTCCCGAAAAGCCGCTGGCCCGCAGGATGGGGCCAGCGTGGCAGGAGAGCCACGGGGGCACTGCACTCGGGCCGGCTATGCGCTTGTTCTTTCCCTCTCTCCTCCCTAATTTTGGTGGTGCTTCCATTCTGCTCTTGCAAGCCAGTCTTTTCTTTTTTTTTTCATCCGTTGTCCCCTTTCCGAGAGCTGGCGTGCTGCCATCACGATCGACCGGCTACGACGACCAGCCACGTGGTCCCCACCCACTGCTCTTTATCGCTCTCCTTCTCCGCAGAATCTCTTGTGACTCCCCCGCTCTTCCCGCGACTTTGCTTCCCTGCCCACCCCGTTTCCCAGTCCCGCTATTTCAGTGCAGTAGAGCCACCGGACTTCCGGGCGCCCGGCGTATACGGATAAGTGCCGCTTCCACCGTTTCCGAAGGGTACGGCCGAGGCACGTTACTGCAGCTCTTACCAAGCGAAGTCGCGACCGCTTCATCGTCCCAAGCCTGCGAGGAACGCTGCGCAGGCGCAGCCCTGCAACCAGATTTTGACTTCGCAGTTAGCGAAAAGGCAGTTGCGTTCACTTGAGTCTTTTCCGAGATGATGCGAAGCGTTCGACCGTGAGGTCAATTTGGATCGCCCGCTACTACGACGCTGCATGCAACTCGGTGCTGAACGGCGGCATACGATCGAAGTCGCGCGGCGCACGATTCGGTGTGGGCGATCTCGCTTTCGTCGCCGTCTCTGTGTGATTGCCCGTGGGAGGGCTCGGCCGCTTACGCCGCTCAGGGCGTCCCGGTCTTGGCATCGGGGCAGCGTGGCTTACACGCGTTTGCATGCTCCGCTCTGTACGGTTTCTATTGCTGGAACCGTTTTGTTGTCCCCGCGTTCCCTGCTGGGCCTATCTCGCTTAGCTCGGGTTTTGCCGACTATCTAAGGTCGTCGTCGTTGCCAAAGACTCGGGGCGTTTCTGGGAGCTCGCATTTGATGCCTCTAGTGAAGTGTGATTTCGATCGAAGGGATTGTCACGCTGTCGCTTTCGCACGTATTGGGCTCCAATGCTTTGCTTAGATATCGAAGGAGCAGCGGCGTACGAAAACACCGGGGGATAGTAGGTGGGAAGCGTTCGAAGAGTATGCCAACAGCTAAGCCGCGGCAGCTAACGTTACAGAGGAAGAGAACTGTATTGTTATTCAGTGATGATTGATGAGCAGGCAGCCTCAGTCCAGGCCTCCTCTCTTAGCGGATGTGATGTACTCCGCCAGGTATTCTGGTTCGTGAACTGCGGTGGCCGGTTTGGGTGGTGAATTGTAACGGTACTTTCGTTGTATATCAGTGCAGCAAAAAAAAAAAAAAAAAAAAAAAGAGACAAACGCATGCGCTGTGCTTCCTACTGTTCATTGTACACGGATGCTAACAATTTAACCACACACACACACACACACACGCACACACACACACGCACACACGCACGCACGCACGCACGCACACACAGTACCGAACATTAAAATCGCATCAACAGGCGTGCTTCGATCACGATATCCTGACCTTCCTTCCGGAACACATAGTGCACATGCGTTAGTGTTCCAGCATGGGGTGACATGAAGAACGATCGGTTGGCTAGGAGATCTCCTTGTCTAGGTTGATTTTGTCGCGATCTCCGGATCGGCTCTAATCGCATTATGAAACCATACATTGCGACGCGTGTATGAGTTGCCGTTAATTTCATTTTCGCTTACGAAGACTCCTCCTGTCCTGTTGCTGAATATATTTTAGCCTAGAATATTTAACAAGTATCGCGAATTCCTCGTCGCCGCTGTGGCTTTAACGGGCAATCCGGAACAAACGATAGCGTGGTCAAGTTTACTGTGTAACAGCGTTGCGCACGTTCAAAATGTATTTGGCCACCAACGCTGCGCGTTGCCGCAGATAACAAATATTAAAGGAGCTTGTCGAGCACAAGCAAGTTCGTGAATAAGAGAGCAAACATAAAACAGAGCCCGACTGAGCCTTAATCTCTATAACGTCGCTATAATGGAATCAGTTTTACGAGCGCAGTTAGTCCGTACATGTATGAGCGCCTCTCACGCGAGTTACCTATCGGGCGGCATTCGGGACGTGTATAGCGGCTGTCGCGAAACAGGCCGGCGCGTCGAGTTTGCGTGGCAATTAGCATGCGTATCACGCCGCAGCGCCCTAATGATATTGCTCCGTGTCCTATAGCGAATCTATATAAAGACGCCGGGGAATTTCACTGTGTTACGTGGCGAGACCTCGCGCTAATCTCTCAAACCAGTCCGAAACGCGACCGGAATGGCGATGTCGAAAGCTGGTTCCTGTGCAGAACTGTCGCGACTGACGCGAAAAGGACTTTGCCGCCTGCGTGCTTTGCGCGCTCTTTCGTGTCACCGGACCCTCTGGAGCCTTTATACTGGCGGCCTGGTCTGCAAGGTGCGCGAGCGGCTTTACTGCAGCGACGACAGACGAGCGAGCGAGTTTGACTCTGCAGACCCGCGGCATGGGTGAACGACCTTTCCGTGGCAGCTCCGTGGCTGCGGTGTTTTCGAGCTGACGAAAGGAGAGCGCCAGCTGATAGAGATCGATGAGTGGCGCTGATGATGGGAAGGGAAGTTGTACGCGCATAATCGTGCTCTCCGGCACGCATGTACACAGACTGTCTTACAGAACGCTGTTACAGCGCTAAGGGAGCTAAATGGACGGCCTCGTTGAAGCAGAGCGCGTGTCCACAAAGCAGTTTGTATATATACGCTATAGAGCGGTTCTTAAGAATCGGTCGCCAGCGAATAGCGGCGGTAAGCATATTAATAATAGCGGAGGCGGCCGACAGAATGACCGAGTTCTTACTGTTGTGGATTCGTGGCCCAAATCGGCAGGAGCATAGGACATAAATATTGTTCGGACATAGCATGGCGCAATTAAGGGCGACAAAACGTAATAATAATAATAAAAAAAACTTAAACAAAGTTCGGCAGGTGTTACACTCTTGTGCGCATCAAATGTATAATTTCGGGTAGAACCTCTCTGTTCAGTAATTAAAAGATCTTGCCGGAAAGGAGTAGGCGTTCTTTTTTCTAAGAAATTCTATGGCGGCATTCTATCACGATCGCGGGATGTGCGTAGAGAATTTATACCTGCCACGCCAAGCTGCTCGCTTGCAAGGTCATTTCTAGCGGCCACCTAAAGATATTCCACATAAACCAAAGACAATCATCTAACTCTGTTTCTCATCTCGTCGGTCCTACCTGATCTCTTCATAAAAAGAAAGTGGCTGCATGTTTACGTAGGTAAGCGGCGTTCGAGCAGTTTACGAGCACTTGAGGTCGTTAACGTCCTCGAATCTCTTTCCCGTATTTGTTTCCTTGACCTTTCCACGGAGGGGGGAGGGGCTCTCACTTCGTTTTCGCTTCTCCTTCCCACCTCGTGTCCTCTTCTGAAATCTGAGCTCGCTTCATTCGCAGCACTGTTTGCCAAATCCTTGGAATGTTGTTCGTTTTATAGATATTTGTTTTCTCGGCATAAAAGGCGCCAACGTGTTAACAGATATTCTTAACCATGCCCTTGTTAGTATTGCTTACTTTCCGACCTGTGAACTTAACAATTGGTAAAATTCCGCAGAAAGCGGGGGGGTCTTCTCACAGTTTTTACGTGCTAAAACCACGATCTGATTACGAGGCACGCCGTAGTGGGGACTCCGGAATAATTTTGACCACCTGGGGGCTCTTTAACGTGCCCCCAATGCACGGGACACGGGCGTGTTTGCATTTCGCCCCCATCGAAATGCGGCGGGATTTGATCCCGCGACCTCGTGCTTAGCAGCGAAACGCCATAGCCGCTGATGCACCGCGGCGCGTGCGTCTCATCGGGTATGCATACGCAGTTGGGTAACCAGAATTAAACGACGCAGAAAATGGCACCGAACTGTTGTAGATCACAGTGACTTCTTCAGCGACTAAGCTAAGCTGTTGCCAGTTTCACCTGCTTCAATCAATCAATCTTTATTTCGCATTCATTCATTTACAAAAAATGAACGCTGGGACAAGAACTATATATAAAAGCTGCTTGTTTGCAGCTTGACAAGGTTCTTGCCCATATTCATGACAACGGGGGCATAATAAAATAAAGTTTGTACACTTTAGTGTGCGCAATGTACAATCAATGACAGAGTATAAGTGAAAATGTGTAAGGTGAAATGTACAATCAGCGTTATAAAGCAGTGTGTTTAGTCAGTACAAATGACATATATGAATATACAGTATATCAGATACACATAATTGTTTTTGATTGCTGAAGGGTTAAAATTTGTCATATTACATTCTATTAACATACGAAAACTTCAAGAGCTTGTTCGTATACACTTCCTCGAAGCAAGTAACCCTCTCGCATTCTTTCATCATCAAAATTCTTGCAAATGAAGATATACGGAGACCGACGTGGCGATATATTTTCGCAAATAGAATTTTTTTTTCGTAAAGCTTGACCCAAAATTCGTAAAATTGTAAAACGGGCCCTAATTCGTTAACCTTACGAAAAATTCGGGAGAGTCGGCAGGTATACTATTGTGACGAGCAAGAGAGCACCGACACCAGAAGCGTCGCCAACCTATCCCCCACAGTGGGTTTTTGCCATTAATTGAGGCTTCGTCATCAATGCTCCACGCACCAGGTCAGTGCTACAGGAACGTATGTGATGCCCGATTTAAATAGACTGTTCATCCAATTTTTTTTTTCATTTTGGAACTCTAATAGCATCTCTTCTTTTCTCTAAAATCCATAATAACCGAGTTTAGAGAATTAAGCTCCTTTAATACGAATATTCGTGAATCTACTATGAACATCCCTGTAATGACACGACTGGTTTATTGAAAATAAGTAAACCATATAAAAAAGCAATTCTTTATTCCTCGTCTAAAACCGTCAGCAGTGAGGCGATAAATCAATCGCCACTTGAACGCACTGAATCGAACACTTATCTCGGTGTTAATCTCGACACCCATTTATATTGGCAATGCCACGTACGAACTCTTTGTTATAAGCTATCATCTGGCTGCTCACTCTTTTGCGGACAAGGGAACATTTTCAAATAAGCTTTCTTCGCATTTTGTATTTTAATTTTATTCATTGTCATTTGTTAATTATATTGCACTGAGTCTTGGGGACGGACTTTGACGACGTACCTCGAACTTATTTCGACGCCTACAAAAACGGGCCATCCGTGCCATAACCTTTTCCCAGAGAAATGAAGTTAGTATGACCCTTTCTGTCAAATCACAAGTACTACCGTTCGACATTCTACGCGAAATAAATATGGTCAAGTTCGTTAACATAGTAAAAAGCCACCACCTATTTCACGTCTCAATACTTCGCATACCAGCTGGTCCAACACGAAATAAAACTTTTGGCAACTTAAATATACACCCCCCAGTAGCGCACCCAGGATCTCTGCCAGGGGGGGGGGGGGGGGGGGGGGGTTGACAGTTTGCCAATACCATCTAAACAGCACTAATTTCGATTTCTTCATGGGAAATTGTCAAAAAAATACGCTTTTTGCGAGTGTGCAGACGATTACGCGTCTTACATATTAGTTGCAGTACTAAAATGCGTATGGAAAGAAAAGGGGTTAAACAAAAGGGGGGGTTAAGTCGGCCTCAGGGGGGGGGGGGGTTACAACCCCCGAATTCCCCCCCCCCCCCCCCCCCCCCGTCGGTGCGCCACTGACACCCCCTGAGAAACGTATATGACAGCAACAAGAGTTTAAAAAAAAAGCCACTTTCAGCAATTATCTGCCGAATAAGTGTAAATAATCCATTTCAAGTACACGGTCATTAGTATACATGTACTTGAATAACTTCTGTTATTATTTTTTCTTTTATTTGCTCGCTGTATAACGGATAAATATGTGCTCGATGTTTATTTTTCTTTACAATGAAGTCAGACTTGAGAGCGAGTTCGTGTTTATTAATTAGCTGCTCTATGTCACTGTTATGTATATCTTCGTGTACTTTTCCCTTGAAGTTACCTTGTTGATATTTCAGTATATGTGCAATCATATGTTAATAACTTCAATTAATGCCAATTGCATTTTTTTTTGTAAATGCCCCCACAACTAGGCTTTGGCTATGGGGCCACACAGTGTGTGCACGCAATTGTATTCATTTCGTGAATCTTGTGAAATAAACTTGAAATGCCGTAAAATATTTTCTCCTTACTTCATTAAATTCATTTTATTTTTATGCTACCGCCTGATTTATGGTCTATCCCTCGTAGCGGGTTGCGCCATATCGCATATGATCCACTAACCAAAAAGCTCCATAGAAGAGACCGACGCTAAAGCTGCAGGAGACCGCGCGCTGCGCTGTAAGCTGTCGCCTTAGCTATCCGTTGAAATGGACATCTCTGCAATTGGTGGATGTGTGATGGGTATGGCCACTGTTCTCGCACTTTCCCTGTTAGTCTTCTCGCGGCGGCTACTTTAACTTAGTCTTCCTTTGGCTCCGTTCTGCATAGTGAGCAATACCAGTTGAAAGTCCGCACTCGGCTGTTGTTGTTTATCCCTTTCCGCGACCTCCTGTTTTGTGCTGCTGCCCCTGAGTGGCGCGTCAGTGACCGCGGCAGTTTCTACCGCCAATCAATTGATGCCAATCAACTCTGTACGATAAACACAAATGGCAGTGCCTTGATATTTGAGGCCCGAGCTGGCTGCCTTCCAGCTACCGGAGCAAATATTCGCAACAGGTTGAGGCGTGTATATTCTGCAGCTAAACTCCGGAGACGACTCGGCATATTGTAATGGAATATGCCGAGATATTCACCCAGCAAGGACCGTAGAGAACATCCACCTTCCAGAGACGCTGGGATTCATAGCTGATGGGAGAGTTAACTGGTCAGCGCTCGAGATAAGCAAGATACGTTTTGATTACTGGTGGGGGGGAAAAAAATAGCAGGATTGATAGGACCGGAGTCGTTACAGGCATAGGTAACCGTACAATGTAGAGATAGAATATCAAGGAGAGATAGGCAAAATGCTAGACTGCAATATATGTAGTAAATATCATTAGATGAAGCTCTGCTTTAAGCGAGCATTTGTCGCCGCCCCCGTTTCAAAGTGGTTGCCAGTAGAAGTAATCGTCATCAGTTAAACGGGATGTCAGTGGAAGGCATCATCACCCACTCACTCACATTTTTTAAGTACTTTCTAATCCATCTGTGTGTACGTGTTGGCGCTGTTCATGTTGAATGCCAATGAAGGAGCTTGTGTGCGGGCGCCTTCCGCTTCTGTGTTCCATGTAAGCTGCGTGAGTATAAATACTGGTTGTGGCACGCGCAGTATACGTGTCGTGTTGCGGGCACGAACGCAATGGGCCGGTAATGAGCTGGGCGTATACACGCCGTGTGGCGTTCGCGTATAAACACGAAATAATGAAGCTCTCTGCTCTCATCTCTGCGTGAGCGCAGATTTATACACAAGTGGGTGGAGTGTGTATATATCGCCGGGGAGATGGAGCGAACCGCCCTTCCCGTGTTGACGAAGATGCCTTCAAACGCTTTCTTTTTCTTTCTTTCTTTTCCTTTTCGCACGCTCTTTCATATAGATTATAGGCCGATCGGGTTCGTCTGCTCCGCCGAGGCAGGATCATGTTGGTTGTGGGAATACCGTGGCGTTTCCCGCAGCTCGCCGTTATGGAAAAGGCCAGTTGTCGTTGCACGGGGCGCCGGAGGCCCGCACACTTCAGATGGGGCTTGTTGATTTTTTCGGTGCTTACCGTCACTGCCGTTCCCGGTACTCCAAAGTATACGTTCTGTTGGGCGGTGACCCCTAGTGCAGTATAAACGGTGGTATTTGCGATCACGCAAGCCTCCTAACATGCGCGTTTAACAGTTGTCATTATTATTATTATTATTATTATTATTATTATTATTATTATTATTATTATTATTATTATTATTATTATTATTATTATTATTATTATTATTATTATCGGACTCATAGAAGATTGCTTGGCTGTCAAAGTTTTTAAATGCATTTATAGAACGTTTAGCTTCTGGTGTAACGAAAGCTAACATTGTCAAGCTCACCTTCTGCGCCGTAAAAAGCTGCGAAAGTTGCAGTGAACCTTGCTATACAGCGAGTGGGCGCCACGACAGCAGGCTGAAATATTCCTCAGTTTCCAATAATCTCTTATCAGTTTTATTAGCGCAAGTACGTATGTATGTAAGCATATCGTTGTAAGGGGCCACGCTGATGTATTGAGAAAACTAAACGAAGGGTCGGTAAATATAGAGCTGCATGACGATAGCTCGCACACTCTAACGGTGGCCTACGCGCGTCATGTCGTCTTGTTCCGCGTAAACGCGTGTGAGGAGGGAGATAACTGCGATATTTCAAAGTGAACCCTCGCTCAGCGGATCTGAAGGCCTGATCTATAAGGACTAAAGTCGGCATGTATTGTGTTACTGCGTGCGCCCCGATTGTGACTAAATAAAACGTAGAAACGCAAAACCAGAGGTGCGGAGTGCACGGCTGCCGCGCGGTCACTGGCACGAGATGGCCGGCCGATAGCCTAATGATTTTTTTGTGCTCGATCCGCGTGGCAAAAAGTTCACTCCCATTCTTATACGCTCTGCAATCAGTTCTCGATCATCCTTGCGCTCTTTCTGTTCTCTGCAGTACTTCAATGATCCGAGCGGCATGACTGCGCGCATTTGTGTTCGCGCGCGTCATGAACCCGCCCCTTACTTCGCAAAGTCCGTGTCACGCCCCCTTTCGTTCCTAACAGTGTCCTCAGTCTTCGTTCATCTCAAGGTGGGATGGTCTGCCTGAGATGCTGCTGGTGCACAGCGTGCGGGCGCGCCGTCCCCTTTCTTTGCTGTATCCAGGGCACAGCTTCTCCAGCTTCTTTTCCTGAGATGTAGTTCCGAATATCGTGCTGCACTTTGGGTACATGAGAATTTTCTTTTTGTATTACAGCCTGGCTTGCGTTGCTGCAGACTGCAAAGTTTGTGCGAAACTGCGTTTCGAGTCGTAGCTGTTATGTACTCTTTCGGCCTTCCACGTGCCCGTAGGTAGTTAATTATTGGTTGTTTTATTGTGGTAATCGAGGAAAGGAGGAAGTGAAAGAAAATTTTCTGCTGACCGCATCGTAAGCGTCTAGCATTACGGCTGACGCAAAAGCCTGGCTTCTGGGGACCTGTTTTCTCTGGGATTGCTCCCAGAGTGTGCCGGACGATGTCCTGGCGTCAACAGTGAAACCCACCTGAGTATATGCAACACCTCAGGTGGGCAGAAGTGGTCACTGATCGTGTTCCAGTAAGCCAACGTCATTACATGTGCAAGGTTCACCATTTCAGAGTCTGCTTCCAAGTGTTGGGTTGGCCGCATATACTGCAGGGACATTGTTTAGAGCCAGTGCGGAAAGGTGTCACCGAAAGAGAACCTCGGTGGCACCTTTAGATGGTGGTAGCAGGTTCGCTGCCTGGCTTCGAGCTATATGCTTAATGTTACCATGGAAACAAGGTAATTATAGCGGCAAGTCATAGCAACGAGCCTCCATGAACAAGTTGCGAAATCAGAGAAGAGAAACAGCTAAGGCTTTTTTAACGACGGCATCGAGGTTCTGTATGGGCGGCCCTTTATAATTATATTTTCTTTATTGCGCTTCCATTACCACTCGGAGCTCTCAACTTGAGCTTGTTGCTTGTGACGTTGCCCGCTTACTTTTTCACCCGCTCGGGACAGGCTGACTATCCGGCCATCTCGCCGTCCGCCATGCACGTCGCACTTTATCTGCTCTCGCATTGCACTCTGTCTCTTTCAGTCTCTATCGCATTTATTCTCTTCTTGATGGCATACTCTGTTGTCTTCAATGACGTATGGTATTTTCCGAGCCGTCCCACGCAGCTCTGGCTCGAACTTGTCCGCCCCTTCGCCAATCATTCACTATCTATATAGCTCAGCCGAGGAAAGAGAAAAGCCATAAATAAAAGCTTAAGATAACTTTGATAATCCGTTTCCAAGGAGACCGCTTCGGGTCACAATGATGGCGATGGCGAGCTCGTATAGCGCACGTGCAGTTGCCGCAAGCACCGCCGCATCGAAGCTGAATAGTTCTCGCATTGAAGCACAGTGAGCTAGATAGTTAAAGATGTATGGTGACGGTCACGGCTGTTTTAGTTGTGATACTAACGCAGGCGTAGCCTCCGTAATTATTGGCACTCCGTTTGTGGTTTGCTTGCGCGCTGCATACAGTGTCCGCTTTGCTGCTGGTTCTAACTTCGTATATAAGTGAAGCTCTAGCTGTTTTCGCTGAATAGCTGCTGACAAACCCGGGCGGATTGTTAGTCGGTCGGCCAAACCCTATAATCTAAAGTAGGATAGACTACTTGCACACGGCGCGCAGCCGACGATGCATCAAGGATGTTGACCGGTGTGTGTGCGCCCAGTTGTCGATGGAGGCTCGGACGACGCGCGGTCCTTGTGCCACACGACCCGGGAGACCACTCGGCCGCCGTTACATCTCCCGGCGGGGATTAGCCGCGCTGCGACGTCGCCGACTCTGTACTACTACTTCGAGGAGGGGCGTCGTGTGACGCAGAGGAGACTGCCGGCGCGTCGCCCGGGGCTGGCTCGCGGCCGATGATTAATGGCCGGGCCTTTTGTGCGTCGGCCCCAGCCGTCGTCCATTCGGCGCTCTGCTGTGTCTCGGCGGAGAGCATCGGGCTTTTTGCCCTCTTCGAAGAGATGTACGACCCGCTGGGCGATGAAAAGAACGCTGCTCGTTGCGATCGCTGCAGTCGAGATGGGAGGGGCCGGAACTTGGTCGGGTGCCGGGCGCGCACCGTATTACGCTTTTCCAGTTCACCGGAAGCCGTGCGCTCCTTCATTGCGCTCAACAGTTGGAAAAGTAAAATGAAATAAATAAAGCCAGAGAGCGTTACGGCGGAATGAATGCGGTCGCTGTGCTCTTTCGGTTGAGGCTGCTTTTCCTGTGCGCGGTCGCTAACTGGCGCTGATGTGGATAAAATATTGTTGCAATTTATCCTATTGGAGTTCGCGATGACTTCCCGCTACCAGAGACGTCGAACGGAAAACTTGGCGCTGAGCTGCGGGTGTGACCGTCCCCCGTTGCGAGCGAACGACACTTCGACAAGAAAACCGGTGCCCAGCGGCCGTGGCTGGAGCGCCTTAAGCCGATTTATTGCCGAGAATAGAAGGTACATAATTAATTTTAGCCACCTATCCAACCATTCGTAACTGCTTGCTTGCTTAATTACCATTTTTTTTGCCCTCGTTCGTACGAGAACATTTCTACTGGCGCGAAATGGCAGGAATGCGTGAGAACAACACGTGTTTACATGGAAGCGCTATGTGGCAAAGCTGTGCGACCAGTTACTAAACATGGATGCAGCAGCCCGAAGAACAAGCGTCTCAGCCGGAATCAAATGTCAAATACTGGCGAAGAAATGAAACGGAAAGGCACGTTCCAGGGGTCGTTATGGTTCGCGTTTAATTTCAAGTTGATGGTTTATCCACTTGGGACTTAAGGGTCCGTATATCTCGGCGAGTAGTGCTCGCGTGTCATTCAGTCGTAAGGCGCGCCACTGCCCGATAATTCCCTCGCAGCGATCGCCCCGTCGGTTCGGCGTACAGACCGGCACGCCAGCCGGTCCGTCGCGTGCTCGTATTTTAGTCACGTTGCGTCGACCCATTCCCCCCCTCCTTATCTGTCCCCCCTGCTGAAAGACGCACCTACGGCGGGCAACGCGACAGCGACTCGGCGCACTTGGAGGCGGCGTTTTCTAATTGGCTTCCTTCGGTCTTGTCGACAAATTTTCCGTCGTTGGGGGTCGCGCCGTGGGCGTCGATCGTCATCGCGGCGGCACATCTGTGCGCGCCGTCTCCTCGAAGGCTGCTAGTTCGCTGCAGTGGGGAGCAGCCTTGTGCGTGCATGCGCTATAAATAGGGGAGACGCGCACGTTTAGTGATGCACACACGCGGGAACTTGTGCACCTAGCATCTGAGGTTTGTTGCAATTTCACTTATTCGTATGTAGGTACGTGATCCCAAGTTCACGTGACACTCAGTATCTTATAGTGCTTAGTTTAGGAAGCTTCAAGTTTAGGAGGCTTCAACCCAGCCTGGAGGGATCTAGACAACGAAGACCCGCTCGCATCATACCATGAAATCACTTCAAATCATAGGTTAGCACGAAAAATTTTTCCTCGTCCTCACCAAAACCTCAAAAAAGCACAGGCCGTCACTTACAGACAGTTGCAGACTAGGACGTATACATCACACCAACAACACTGAGCAGGATCAATCCTGACCTTCCTACTGCATGCCCATACTGGGGCCACGAATACAACTTCGAACACATGCTCTGGCTGTGCCCTGCCAACGCGGGCACAGACTTTCCTGACCAGTCCTCCTGGGACTCAGCACTCAGAAGCACAGAGCTCATCGCACAGCTCAAGGCTGTCCAGAGGGCCCGGGCCGTCGCCGAAGGACTCTGTCTACCGGCCCCGACCTGGTTGAAAGAAAAAAAAGCGGGAAACAACCACAATCATTGCAATGTTTTGACTGGTGTCCATCTCCTTGACGCGTAACGTTTTGAACGGCCTGTCTGCCTGTCTGAACGGCCAGTCTGACGGCTGTTCGGGAGCAATCTGCATATAGACTGCCGAACCTCGGTGAGGTGGAGGCACTTTTTTTAGTGTGCCGCCTCCTGAGCTGACCCAGAAGGTTCTGTCAAGAGCGGAGCGCATCTTGCCCTCTATATGTGAAAAGCTGCCTGAAAAGCACCGGTCTCTTAAACGGACACGAGTGGAAAGCTCTAAATTATCTTATGCTCGTGTGTCACACCATGTTTCTGGGACTGTTGTCAGACTTAGTTAGGCGGAAGAAAGACGGCTCATTAGCGGAGAAAATGGCATTCTAAGGCCGGACTTTCTTTTCCACAATTTTTGTTCATGCCTAAACCAAGTAGAAATCATAGAAATTCGTTGCACGACGTTACAAATATTTTGTGTTCGCATTCTAGAACACCCTGATCACCTATAGTCACGTTAGCCCACTTCGGCGTTGGTAGCGGCATTTAATGGGTGCCTACTTACCTCCCTCTTCCCCCACCGGAATGAATGAATTTGAATGAATGAAATTACTCAGGAATGAATTCCTGAATTCATTAGTTCATTCATTCATTCATTCATTCATTCATTCATTTAGTCTAGAGATTTGTCGCTATCGCTGGAGGGGAAAGCTAGAAAGCTACAAGAGTTGTGTTCTTTTGTTAATATATATATATATATATATATATATATATATATATATATATATATATATATTGATCGTGCCAGGTAATTTCTCTGTGTACCGTCAACAATCGCCAAGTTGGTTCGGCAATTTGCCGAGTTACTTTTGCGTGATATAAAAGGCCGCCTTCGGTAGACCACAACTGAAGCAGCGTGGCTTGAAGACGTTATTTGACGCGCAGTTAATGAAAGTGTGTTGTGTGTTTTCGAAATTATTGCTTGGAGCGCGCCACGTCCGATATACGTGACTCTCAATTTCGCGGTGGCTTGTTTTCTCTCACTTTCGCATTTTTTGAGCACATTAGGCCTCTGAGAAAGAGAGATGACCAGGGCGATGTATGAAATGGCACTCATACATAGGACACCCGCAAAACAGGTCTCCTAGAATCGTGGCATGTGTAAGATTTCTGTTTTTGTATTTTTTTTTTACGGCAGCCAATTACAGGTGCAAAAAGGGCAACAGGTCGCATATATATGACGTCATATTGTGTAAGGTGTGAAGTTTGGTTTCCAAGAAACAAGCAAAACTATTTATTAAACCTTTGCTGGTTTGTCGACGCGCAATAGAAAAAAAAAAATATACACGTGGTCGTTTTCCGTGTAAGAGAACGCGACGTTTTTCATATCTCTAAATGTCAATACTATATATACTGCTGAATGATCCGCTAAACGGAATTGTTTCTCCTTGCTTGATGCATGAGCCAGCGCGCTCACTACGTGCGGCCGGGTCGGGTCTCGGGTTAAGCCCCTGGGGCTTTAGTCTCGGGAGGTGCGCAGCTTTCTATCCTCGGCTCCGTTTGGAGCGTCTTCGCTGCACGCATTAAGCGGGTGACGGGGCGCCCTGTGGCGTGCGTGCTAACGGACGCGTAAGCGCTCGTCGCGCTCCGGGCGCCGAAGGATCCGTCGTGAGTGCTGCTAGGCGGTGCTGACGTGCGAAGGACGTCGTGCGGCTCCGCGAGTCGGGGAGCGACGACGCCGGGCGCCGCTCTCCGATGGCTCGCGGAAGACCACCGTAATCGCGGCCGAGCGCGCTGGTGGATCGACCGCTTCTCGGGCGAGCGGGGGCGTCGCTGGAGAGTTACTGCGTCACGTGCGAGATTAGCATATTTGGCCTGCATGTGAAAGTGCTGCGCAGCAAGCCTTGCTCCAGGACACCCCGAGCCGTGGTTTTCGGAGCAGAGTCGCGTAGCCTCCGCATTTGGCGACGTCACATCGGACGTTTCGCGTGGCCGCTCTCGAATGACAGGTCAGCGCGCGTATATCTCCTGGCTGAAAGATGTGCGACTGATTTGCGGGCGCGGGCTCGCGCGTGTGTCTTGGCGAGAGACCTGCGTGGACCGCTCGCCTCTCTCTCGGACTTGAAGCGGGATAAAGAATGCGGCGATGCGAACGACTAATAATGAGGCCGCTCAGTGCGGCCGCCAAAAATAGTTTGCGATACGTTAACTCTGGAACAGAACGAACGATGTTTGCCGTTTTTTTTTTTTTTTTGGGGGGGGGGGGGGGCAGTATTCGGTGTTTCGGTCCCGACGATTACGGCTGTCTCTCTGTGTTCACGGACCCTCTTGCATCACGGCAAGTCTACACTTTCGCGACCGTTGTGCTCGCCCTGACGTGCCTTGACTTTCTTGCGCGCGTGGACTCATATTGCTGTCGCGCCAAGTGGAGCGGTATAGCAGACAGACCTTTATTTTTAGGCGAGCAGCGCTCTTCAAGGTTCCTCGTTAGCTGCCTGCATTGCGGCGCTCTGTTCTTTCTGCACCCCGCGTCTCGGCTTTGCGCCAAAACACACCGCCAGCGCTCTCACGCCTCAAAGAGAACATCGCGCACGCGCTGGTGCGTACGCCCGTGCATTATATGTCATCTCCAGTATATACTCGTCGGGCAACTATACTTACGTGAACCGCTCTCCTATTCACTTTGTGGAGGCAGGCACGAGTAATAGTCGCGACTAAAGGTCTATTATACTACGCAGCTAAAATACTTATGTATTTGTGAAAATGCTAGGATTACATCGCGGCAGCACTATACGGCCATATTTTAATTGTGGAACGTAGCATTGGCACTTCGCGCACTTGGTGATTTTGTGACTTGCAATGCACAATACATTTTGCTGCTTGACATATCGCTCTTCATTAAAGCAGTGTAGTTAATGCGTGACTCAGTAGCGCACTCAGGATCTCCGCCAGGGGGGGGGGGGGGGGGAGCAATCACATTGCTTAATATGTAATATCCTTGCTTTAGCCAGAGGAATCCA
Organism: Dermacentor silvarum; assembly: GCF_013339745.2. Taxonomy (NCBI): domain Eukaryota; kingdom Metazoa; phylum Arthropoda; class Arachnida; order Ixodida; family Ixodidae; genus Dermacentor; species Dermacentor silvarum. Next base: position 168,109,206 of record NC_051159.1, read on the forward strand.
ACAGCAAATGTAATGCTTAATACTTACCTAATAAAATGCCTAATAATAAAGAAAAGGGGCCAAACTACGTGGCAATTAACCCCTTAATAAAGGCGAAAATTGCATCTTTTTCCCGCCTAGAGCTGCTTCAGTGGAATTCAACGCAAAGCCATCGAACACGCGATTGGCCCTCCTTGAATTTAAGAGTGAATGAATAAATACGAGGCAGTGATAGAGTGTTTTTTGTTAACCAGGAAAATTCGACCTCCAGCCACCTCTTGAATTGTAATGACCATGTGAACAGAGCACTGGAGGTACACAATAGACTGGATGGGCGGGACGCGTGGGGGAGGGGGGGGGGGTTAGAGCCCCCCCCCCCCCCCTCCCCCCGTCGGTGCGCCACTGGCGTGACTGTTGGTTCGCATCCTACCGCTGCGTGTATATAATTGCATGCTGTAAGGCATTGCTTAGTGAATGGCTATATATGTATGTATCTGCCAACTGGTGCAGAAAGTCGTACGAGTTCGAGCGCAGATGAAAACCTAAGGCGCGCTCTTGGCAGTGTTATGACATGAGGGGCAAATCGCAGAATCAGCCGGGGCGACACTTGTGACACAGACGTGAAGACCATGATGTTGTGTGCCCTTTCAGACATCTGGCTTGCTCCATATACGGTCGCGTTAAGCTGTTAGTTCAGATCATTAATTTGCTTTCTTTTTAACCAAAGGACGCAGGGTGCGGGACGAGCTGTATAGTGTGACATGTGGTGAGGTGAAGGACAACTAGAAAGCCGATCCATCTTGCGCCGCCTCGGTGTAATGTGGAAACGATCTGCGAAAAAGACAGCTTCGGCAGATGTTTTCCAACCGAACCCTAGAAAGGGTCTTTTTCTCTCTTGTTTTGCCTTGCGACTGCAGCTGTATGCAACGCATGTATACCACACGTATGTATACTCGGCGACACCCTTTTGTGGCAGTGCAGTCAGATCTACGGAGCAGGACAACACATTTGTTTTACTGCACATCTGCATGTAGTCCGCAAATGCAAGCGACTGGAAGCTACGTAGCATAAAACAAATTGCACCAATTATTATTTTAATTTTTCTGTTCGAAATTTATTTCATAGCAAATAAAAAGGTTGCTAGGAGCCGGATTTCCGTTACTTGCTGTTCCTAGTTCTGGCTTTTTTTATTTTATTGAAATGATTAATAGGAGAGGTTGGCAATTTTATAGCGGCACCGGCTACTCCTTGTCACTTAGCGAAGGAAGCATATATGCGCAGAAAGAATTAATAATGTCACAAAATATGATACTCAATCAGCAGAACACCAGATGTACGCGTATATACACAATGCATTCCAACAGCATACATGAATCACAAAGCTTTGTGCATGAGTTCAATACGCATGGGCATATGTATTACGAGTATATATATTTATAAAGTTAAATAAAGCCAAAACACAGAACACTAGTACACATAGCGTAAAAAACACGATCACCACATACATCAATTTTGAACGCAGAACAACAATTATATCACTCATTTAGCTTATTAGGATAAACTGAAATGTAATATTTCCCCTAAATGTTTGCGTTTTCGAAAAACTTTTTCAAAGCAGGAAGTGCCCTTTTCTGAAGTCCCGCTGTCGGCCATGGACCAAGTATTCTTTTTAGAGTGAATGGCCTTCTTTCTAAAAGCAACAAAATTTGCTAGCAATGCCCGTCGTGGTGTATCATATTTTGTGCACTCGAGGAGGAGATGATGTACATTTTCGTCTGGATGGCCACAAGAGCACTGCGGACTACGGAGGCACGTTTTATCCGGTATAAGAAGTGTCGCGTAAATGAAGTACCTAGCCGCAGGCGGTGCACTAATGTCTCGAATTTTCCGTTTTCTCTCAAATTTGACGGAATTGATATACTTTATATATTAGAACCATGTATAAATCTAAGTCCGAGCTCTTAGATTGCTGATCAAACCAGGTAGTCTTGCTGAGACGACAGGGTATCTGTCTCAGGAGCAGGCGGATTTCACTGTGCGAAAGAGGAAGAATAATTGCCTTCTGGTGTCCACGTCTGGTTTTCCTGATCCTGTAAACCGCGTGCAAAACGTCGCCACTACTTGGCGTATATAGTAACACAAAGGCAGAAGCACCGTACGTGCGAGCGCGCGCGCGTAGCTTTGGCTGTGCTGCCACAGAAAGTTGTCGTCGGGATTAGTCACTCGATAACTTTTTTTATGGTATCCTTGTCGCGTCGTGCCAATAACCATTTGCGCCTGTGCTCATGGCGCGTCCCAGCTGATGGTAAACTGCCAGTGCTCGCAGCGCGTGAAAAAAAAAAAAAAAAGAAAAAGAAAAAAGAGAGGGGAAGCGAAAGGAAGGAAGAGAGAGACGACAAAAGAGAGAGGGAAAAGCCTTGTTGGACTGCTGCTCTGCAGTGAGCAGGGAACTTCGCCAGCGTGCACGCGAGCGAGGTGAAGACAGAGAAGTTTGCGGTTCTGCAAGCTGCAGCCCTCGTGGCTCAGCTCCGGGATCGGCACTCCACTTGTGCAGAGGGCGCGAGTAAGTTTGTTGAACTAAGAGATGAAGTGGCGACACTCCGGGGAGTGCTTGGCGATGAGGCGTTCGGAGATTCCGAGCCCACGCCATGTAGTCGACACTTCTCGCTCCGTTGCGTGCGGCAGAGGTTTTCCTTTTTCTTCGCCGCAGCCACGTGTATTCCCTTTTACCGTGTGTATACCTTGCGCGCAAACATCGCACGCTACGAAGCGTTCCGCGCCGCCTTCGCTGATCTGGCGGCCTGTTTTGTAACAGGGTGAAGGAGCTTGAAAGCACGGGGAGGAGCAAGCGCGGCAGTGCAGCGGCTGTCGAGAGGCAGCCAGCAGGGGTTCGGATCAACCGGCATTCAGCTTGAGCGCGTGCCACGTGTCTTGCGGATGACAAACGCAAATACAACAGGATAGAGATCGACGAGAGATGTGGTGCAGAGTTTCTTTTTTCCCGAGAAAGGAGGAGGAGGAGGAGGAGGAGGGAGGAGGAGGGGAGATGTGGCGAGCCTATACGACTCTCTTCGAGCTCCGGTCTAGAGCTCGCTTTGGGATCGCGGAGGGCGCGCTCTCCACATCAGCTGAAACATCAGCTGATCGAGAGATCGGCACGTGCAGATGCAGGCACGTGCGCAGGCTAATAACGTATACAGATATCGCTGTAAAAGGGAACGCGTTTATAGGGAGCGTTTTTATAGCCACACGGTGTGTCGTGCGCTGTTGGCATTTGTTGAAGAGCTCAATTAGTTTGTTTGGTAGACGGTCCGTCTGCTGGGTACTGGTCAGTGAAAGCATTTGCTCTTTGCTTAACGTTAGACGCGGTGGCACGGCGCATACGAAGTGGTTATACGCCAGGAAGCGTTTTGTCAACGGTTCGCTGTTTGCAAATTGCCCGTAAACACAGCGCGCAGGTCATCGCCATACAGCGTGAGTTTATAACGACCGAACACGGTGGCGTTTCTTGCTTACTTTCATCGTCCGTATATGATGTGTGCGTGCGCGTATATGTGAAGGTTAGTGATGGAAGTGCTGGTCCATCGTCATCATTATAAGCCTATTCATGTCCACTGCAGGACGAAGGCCTCTCCCTGCGATCTCCAATTACCACTGTCTTGCGCTAGCTGATTCCAGCGTGCGCCTGCAAATTTCCTAACTTCATCAACACACCTAGTTTTCTGCCGTTCCCGACTGCGCTTCCCTTCTCTTGGTATCCATTCTGTAACCCTAATGGTCCACCTGTTATCCATCCGATCGCATTATACATGACCTGCCCAGCTCCACTTTTTTTCGCTTAATTTCAACCAGCATATCGGCTATCCCCGTTTGTTCTCTGATCCACACCGATGGAGTGCATACGGCAGGCATTACTAAATCCTGACTGGGAGATTACCTCTGTCGTTGAAAAGAAAAATATGCAATCATTGTATTCTAGTGGTGTTAACATATGGGGCAGAAACTTGGAGGTTAACAAAGAAGCTCGAGAACAAGTTAAAGACCGCAAAAAGAGCGATGGAACGAAAATGTGCAATATGTGCTATAATAAATATTAATATTTATGAGACGCTTCGGTGATACTTTTAACTGCGGGAATCGTATGGCATATTTTGCCGTCAGCTCCGAAAACAGCAATAGCTGCTCCAAACTACCATTTGTCCTGCTCCGAAAACATTTATGGCTGCTCCAAAGTGACATTTTTTCTGCCACGTAACCTGCTCCAAAAAGTGAAATGCCGCTTCCAATACTGAAAAAAAAAAACACTTTTAAAATAAACGACACTGGAAAAGACAATACCGAAAAAAGGACGTTAACGGAACTGACCTCGCAAAATAATAGTATACTTATAGTGTATGGTATACAGATCTTACTTATAGAGCAGTTATGGTATAGAGAGCCCGACGCAAGTAATTTACTAATGTGAGGGATCATCCATCACCGAACTATTGAGCGAAAAACGTTCTAGAAGGCATCGGCAGCTGCACTTATGTTGTTTTAATTGGTGCATATCGCAACCGATGGTTTTGTTAAGCATCTGCCATTGTTATCATGGTAAACAATCATTGATAAAATAACGAGCTTTCGTGGCTTTTAGATTAGTACTGATGTACTTCAAGCTCCTCTTGAATGAGCTGAGTTTATCGGTTCCATTGCGCGTTGTCTGCAAAGTTTGTATGCAGAAGATACCGCTGCCGCGCCTAATTAGGAAAGAATAAAAAAATAATGTAGACAATGCCGTGTATGTCAGATACATTTTCCCCCCTGTCAAGGCCGATTTGTTATCTTGCACGTAGATTGAGATAACATGCGCCCTGATTTTGTTAGTTTTTCACGCATTGTTCTTTTCGTTCAGCAGTTGCAGCAATGATATGCGGACTGACTTTCTCTTTTGGTCTCGGAGCAACATGTCTTTATTGCTATTTTTTCACCGCGCTAAAGGCCGTTTACTGTTGGAAGGATTTTTTCCATAAGTGCACATAGCAATCAGAAATACTTTAAACTATATTCAAGGGAACACTCGAGAGAGAGAAAGAGAGAAAACGTTTATTTATTATTAGAGAGAAAACCATCGAGGTTGTTGCTCTTGAGGTCGAGTGGGTGATGTCCTCATTCCAGGACTCCACTGGCCATGGCTGCTCGACGTACTTGCTGGACGAGAGCTTTCTGTTTTGGACGCTTAACAAAGATAACCTTTATTAGATGCGAGAGCATCTTATGCTCGGGTCAGTGTCCGTTCTGCGGCGTCCGCACCCATACTGCGCATGCGCAACTCTCCCTCATTCTCCTCTCCTACGCAGGTGTGCCCTCCTCCCTCCCCTCTCCGCCACAGGTGCGGCGCAGCAAATCATTGCTCTCTATCTCACTCTCTCCCTCTCTCTCTAAGGGTACGCCGGTAGGCGGCGCAAGTGTCGCGGCGCAGTATAACGCGCGCGTTCGCTGTGCTTCCGTCATTCTCTCTCTGTGCAACGATGTGCGAAACGCCATGAACAACGTCAACGTTGGCGCTAGTTGCAGCGGCAGCGCCACCGCCGCGGAGCAGAGGAAGGCTCGGGAAGCCGAACGCAAACGTCAGCGTCGGCAAGCGGACCCCGAACTTCGGGCCTCGTCTTCGCAAATTTCAAACTCGACCCTCTGCAGCAAGACCCATTGACACTACACTTCACCGACCACAAAGCCATCGTCTTCAAGATACCGCGCGCACCGACGCTAGGAATCACGTACGATCTCTAAATAAAGACGCAACAACCCCGTACAGACGTCTCCTCTCTTCTCAATACATTCTCTCACTCTAACTTTCATTGGGTTGTGTTGCCAAGTGAAACAAAACGGAAACTCGATGCGCACCCCCCGCGATGCTTTCGCATCCCACTATATGGTTGCCCGTAGGGTGAGGTGATGGGATTTTTTTCTTTATATTTAATATAGCTTATTATACAACTGGAGTGTGATATACGTTCTCATTTTGACACATTCATTCATCGCATCAAGCGCACAGAGCAGTAAAAACCGTTCCGGTTGATCACTTTTGGGGAAATCCCAAGTATCACTATAAGTGCACGATGTTGTTGGGCTGAGATAGCGGGAGCGAACGTAATGTCAACTCCGCTATTCAAAGTAATATAAAACCTGCTAGTTTCGTGTCCAGGGGTTTTGCACTGACATGGTACCCTTCACTGCACTGAAACGTATGTCATACTTTTTTACGTCATACGGATAGTGAATGTGTTTCCGGAAGTAATCAAGCCAGCATACGGCCCCAGAACGAGGTATCCGGCACCTCCAAATCAATGTGTAGTCACATAATTCGCACAGCTTGGTCTTTGCTGATAGGTGGCTATAATTTCTTTGAAAACGTGTCGGCAAAGAAGTGGGACGAATAGGATAGCCGGTACGTGGAACCTTAGTTTTCACAAAGCATGTCGCATTGCGCGCATAACTCCCAAGCCTAAAGTTTATTTGCACGATTACACAAACTTACCGGGAGGGGAATCGCACTATACAGTATACTGGAACATCAACGTCAGCGAGTTTGTACCAAAGCTTGCTGCTGCTGTGTCATAACCGGAGTTCTTGCGTCGTGTGGATAGATCACGAGTCCTGGCGTGCCAGTTGATTTTGCTTCTCATGTGATGATGAATTCATAGTGCGTGCCTGGCTTTCCTGTTTCGTGCATAATGTTTTTCTCGCGAATAAAGCATCATTGTCTAATGATGCTTTTCTCTAGACACACTGAGCTTTAGTATATATACGTTCGGTCAACCCCTCGCCCTTTCTTTTTGTTATTTTTGTTTACTGCTTTCCGCGTTGTTTCAGTAATACCCATGTTTGCGTACATTTATGCACGGTTGCGATGAATGCCTCGGAGACCCTGAGTCGGTCGTTGATGCTTTATTTATGGCACCGGGGTATGTGTCGAAGTGTTTTCGAATTGCGCGTTATTATCCATGAGCTAGCAAGAGGCGGTGGCGTCTCGTTACGGGCGTATGTACTGACGACTTGTTGCTTCAGGCTAGACCGCACGGAATAACAGTGCCTGCAATTGAGGACAGCAGATAGTTTGTCTCGGGCTGCTGTTAGTCGTTCGTTTTGCAGATAATTTGCTAAGTGGATCGTCGAGGCCGGTCAGGCTAGCGCGCGTCTTTCGAAACTTCCCACCGTATTGTTATATACGTGTATATATTACGGCGGGGTTCTGCAATGTGTGCAGTGAAGACGGGACCCTCCGGTCTGGTAAAGTATAGCGTGGCGACATAGCGATGACGCAAGCAGTTAACCGATGGAGTCAGCGGACCCGACGGCGCTCGCGGCCGCTCACAATGAGCGGGACGTGGTCGTTCGTCGAATAGCCTGGTATTAAGCAAATGGCACCAGTGTAACGAACTTCGATTTGTATTTCGTGTATTTTCGTGCTGCTGATACCGCTCTGAGGTTTTGCGCAAATCATTCCCTGCACGCACTGACGCCTTCTAGGCAAATAGTTTGCCGACATGCCTACTCGCTTTTGGTACTCTTATAACGTATTGCCTTCAGGGCAGACGCCATTAATTAGCTTATATTGAAGAGCAGAAATACAGTGTTAGGTAAAAACGCAAAGTAAATCTCTTTGCCTGCTCGTTGACCTGATGAATCTTGGCCTACAAGTGGATGGGCCTTTCCACACACTTTTCCAAAAGTAGCTGAACTGTGATTTGATGTAAACGTTCACTTTGTGCATAACTTTCGTACGCGTTTTGAAAGGTATATATATATATATATATATATATATATATATATATATATATATATATATATATATATATAGTCACTGAAAGGCACTGAGATACATTGAAGAAAGATGGTCAAAACCTGTAGCTTGTCGCCATAATGCATTGCAGCGCAATAATGGTGCATGGATGCTACACTTGCCATTAGCAAATGTGAAACCTTTGAGCTTGCTCTTTTCGATTCTGCCGAGAGTTGCGGATCTGAGTGGTTGTACTAGTTTGTGCCTCATGAAAACTTCATCACGAAGGTGAAGATGTACCGAAAAACTTTTCTAAAATACCGAGAAAACAAGCAAGCTTTAAAGAAAACAGCATAAGCGACCCCGAAAAACAAAACAGAAAACAGCATGCCCAAATTCACTTGCAGAAAGCACAACTGGCCACTTTATATTAAATTGGCTGAGTCATGTTCATGCAAACTTACCAACACTGAGGCGAAGTTTTGCTGTCAGGGATGTGCTTGTGCTAATAGAGAAGAGCAATTTACTTTCTCCTTAACTGATTGACTAGGTTTAGCGTCACAGAGCAACAGAACGCGTTGTGTGTGAACGTGCTATGAAACGCCATATGGTGAAGGGCTCGGAATTAATTTTCACCACATGCTTCGAATTGAGAGGGTGTCTACCAGTTCCCTCTTTTGTAACGTCAAGTGCCCGCATTCGATCGAGGCATCGCGTTTTGTGTTCTTCAGTTTTTTATACCAAATGAAGTCTTAAACTCCTGCTTACACATAGTTGCATGTACTTTTAACGCGATAGCGTTAGGGGCCCCGTGTCGCAGAAAATCCGGCGTCGGCGTCATCATGATCATCATAAAAACTTTATTATAGAGACTGAGGAGTTTGGAGCACGCAGGCTCCAGGGCCCCCGCACGACCCCACGGCACTCAATCGTTTATGTTCGTCCGGTCCATAAGGCTGTGAGCCCGGCCAGTGTAGCCATGGTTTGCACGACCGGGTCTCCGGAGCGGAGCAGGGTCTCCCAGTCCTCCCAAGTCTTCAGGTGCTCTAGGCCTCGCGGGGGAGGATCCGCCGGGCAAAGAGAAAGGAGATGGAGAGCAGAAGCGCGAGGTTCTGGACAGAGAGTACAGGCTGAAGTGAGGAAAAGCGGGTGATAGTGAGAAAGAATGGGAGGAGAGGGGAGAGTGTGTATGTGTGTGTGTAATTGGCGCCAAACGGTTGCTTGTCGATTGCTAAGGGATTCGTGCGGTGGAGGGTACAGCTGGCGCGCCGCCTTGGAGGCATGCGTCAGCTCGTTGAAAGCGCGCGCGCACTCATTCGTGAATCCCGGATCGGAGGCCGCAAGAGCCCGGTTTAAAGAACCTCGGGCTAAGAGGTCTACGGCCTCGTTTCCAAGATTCTCGCAGTGCGCGGGCACCCAAATCAGCTTCACATGACGGGGCGGGGGCGCAGCGGGCGAGTCCAGTATGCAAAAAGCAGGAACGTGGACTCGGCCTCGTCGGTGTCGGTGGCGGAGAAAATCATCCCGAACGGTAGATGATTTTGGCTCTCCGGTGAAACAGGCCCTCCGCGTGGCGCAAGGCGTTGGTGAACAAAATTGAATTTCTCAAAGTAAAATCCGTCAGAAGAATCGTAAAGTACGACTTAACCACAACCTACAGACATGATAGTGCCGGATTGTAATTTGAACGTACGAGAAAACATAATTCTGTAACGAGGAAACTCAAACACAAACCCCTTTTCCAGCATTTCTGCCCTACCAACAGCGGCGCGCAGAGGCGAAGGTGGAGAATAAAAAAAGCTGCAGTGGCCGGGAAGCCTGACAAGCATTCAGGAATCTTAGAATGTTGTCGCGTTCCACTCTTAAAGGCGAAGCTTAGGCGTCCTCCAATTGTTCACCAGCTTTTCGGGTTTGGGAATAACTCCAGGCGATTTTTTTCAGCGGTCTCGGTTTTCAGCCTCTTTCTTTTGCAGCGGTCTCGGTTGGAACAAGTATACACGCCATCGGCTCGTCCAGGATTTTGAGCCAACCGAGTACCGCTACGAAGTTGCGCGCCAAGCTTCCGTAAGTGCCAGGAAGGGGCTCGCGTGTTACGCAATTTATGCCTGCGGCTGTATGCGGGGTCGTGGGTGGCGGCACGAGCAGCGGTGCGTGGTCGTCGTCGGGGGCCGGGACCTCGTCGCGGTGGCGCGGCGACAGCGCGACCCGCATCTGGCCCCATCGGAACGCGCGGGCGCCCATGCATGTGTGGGCCGGAGCCCGCTCTTCTTCCCACACGTCCGCTCTTGGGGCGAGACCGCCCTCGTGCGATACACGGAGGGGTGTGCATGTATGGGCGCGGCTGCCTGCCATCGGTGCTTGCGCGGAAGCAGGAAAGGAGTGCATAAAGAAACACTCGCGCCCTTCCCTTAATCGCTGCGTGGTCATCGCGCCTCTGTCCACGGCCGCCTTCGCACGTGCGCCGGTGGTCTTCGTTCGCGCGCCTCTGTATAACGAATTTTTAACGGCTTCATTTGGCGGTGTAGCCTATATATACGGAACAGTTGGGCTGATTGCGTGTTGCTGGACGTCGTCCGTGCATGGGCGCGGTATATGACGAGGACTTGACGTGGGAGGATGCAAAAGCGGCAAACTGATCCCGTAATAGGCAATATATACGCTTGCGTAAACAAGGGGCAGGCGTTATACTGTAGCACTGGTGATTTCCCGGAACGAGGCAGCCGACTGGGTGCGGTGGCCCTATACCGTCCTGAATGAAATGCTAATGCGCCATTTGTGTTGCACGACGGCGCTTTTATTGTACGAATACATGCGCTGGCGAGTGCGAGCAGAGTTGCATATATACTCTTATTCTGGACCACCGCGTTACGTACTTCGCGTTTATATGCGCAAATAGTCAAATTATTTAAGAGAATAAGTAAGTAACCTGAAGAATTATGCGCTCTTATTAACGATAAGCTACCGAATGGTGTAGTGCAGAGTTTTATCATGACCCGGGAAGCGTTCAAGGGTATACCGCAAAGCAGCATTTTAAAGGTGGTTCTCTGACGGACATCGTCTGTTCCGCGATAACAGTCTGTTCAAAGCTGTATTCTCCGCACTAACTCAGTTGAAATCGAAAATGTGAAGCAGTTGAGGCAGTAATTCAACTGGCAATGCGACTTGCACTGTCTGCGATCCATGAGTATATTTCTCACATGCGTCGCTTTTATCATTGATCGTATGCTGCGAGTATAGCAGCTAAAACGTATTTAAAACAGCAGTAAACATGTAGCGTGCTTTAGTTATAATGTGGCCGAATAAACGTCCGTTTTTTTCTTCTTCTTTTTTGTGTGCGTGTTTTTTGCTTGAGACATGACAAACGCACACACGGGGTTCCTGGCGGACTTGACGGTCACAAAATTGTCTGTAATTAGTCTAGCGGATGACCAGGCTTGTCGGTGTCATTCACTATATAGTACATGCGCGCAATTAAAGAGCAGTTTGCGCAACCTGCCGTGTAATAACCGGCTATCCATAACGTGCACACGCCCAGGCCATCGCATAGCTAGCTGAGCTGTATATACCCTCGGTGGTCCGATTTCGCAAGAGCAGAGGGCGCGATTTGCTCTTCATTACGATAAGTCACGATCTGCCCCGACTGCGCGCCTTGCAGCATCTTGCCGTCTCTGCTTCGTAACTCGGAGCGAGCTGCGCGCACGCAGCCTTTTTTTGCCTATGAAGCTGAACGCGGTGATTAGGCCCTCCCGGCTGTGGTACGCGATGGGGTAAGACGAATGATCCCGTTGATCTACTCCTGCAGCGCCGTACGCGCATTCCTGACCGAAATTGGCGTTAATTAGTTCCTCGCGGGCTTGGCTTTTCAGGGAGCACGCAGCAGCTGCCTTTAGGTATAGCGCTAACTGGTACGCGCGTAATGCAAGCGACACAGCAGCCCACCCGCTTAGCCAAAGGCGGCAGCAGCTGCCCGCGCTCAATGTCGCGGTGCCAATCGGCGGCCCGCGCGCTCCCGTCTGGCATCCATTTCCTCCGCGCTGCAGCGCGACAACGTACAGAGCGTAATCTTGTCGCTGCTGTTGCTGCAGCTATTGCTGCGATGTAGGCCGGATCCGTGGCCGGATTATGGGCGGCCTTTCTGCCCACGCAGCGTGTATACATAGTACATATACACATAGAAGCGCTTCTTGATTGAGACCGTTCCTGCAGTATACGGCGCTGTGTGTGCACTACGTGGGCGCGCAGTCGATAAGCGTGCAATATTGCTCTCGTTTCGGTATTGCACGAAATGGATGGAGCGCTGCTGATGCTCGGGTGTGTGCGTGCACGAGATTCTGCGTCGTTCATTCACCGGTATTTAGGTAACTTTGACGCGTCTGTACACTTCACGTGATCGTGCTGACGTTTTTATTGGCATTCCCTTCTAAACGGGGCGGCGACAAATAGTCATCCAGCTTGCTTGAGCTAAACAGTATTATATACATGCGTATACATACATACATGTGTATATAATGTATATAACGTATACATTATGCATGTATATATTACATAATAGTATAATAAGCCGTCGTGCACGCCTCCTGGTGACGTGTTCGTATACAGCGATATTTACTGCATATGCCAGAAGAGACCCGCCCTAGCGCCCGTGAAGAGTTCGGACCTGCTCAGCCTGCTCGCACTCCCATTGTGCGGCCTTACCCAAAGCATGCCGCATTTCACCTTTGCCTGTGGCGTGATTTCTTTTCGAGCCAACAGGACCTCATCTGCTAAAGCGCGAGTTCTTGCGAATGCACTCAGTCAGAACTGAGCACGTTCCGTACTTCAGCTCTTTTAAAATTGCGCTCAACTCTTGAAAAGTGCACGTCACAAGCACAAAACGGTATAGATATTTTGGTGCCAATTGAGAATGTCACGAGCGGGCTGCTCCGCGCTGTCGTGGGTAATGATGACGTGTTCTTTGAAAAGTAATAGTTTTGCATATAAAAAGTTGTGCGGTACCCGCAACCTTCGCAGGTACAGATTTGCGAACGAGTACTGTAATCTGTAACATGCGAATGTGCCACTCCGGTCGGTTGAATGAATGAATGAATGAATGAATGTAAGACCAAGTCCTGGGATTCGAATGGACACATTCGTTATTCCA
>NC_051159.1:168127089-168293729 GCF_013339745.2 Dermacentor silvarum
AGCGGCGTGGAAGGCATTCGAAATACATGTCGCTGCTTGGTTTCCTCTTGCATACCCTCGGCGTTTTCTTGAACTTGTAGAAAACGAAGGTCACCGTTTTTTCCAAGCGCACGGCGAAATCTAACGGGCGTCAGAACAAAGAAGGCTGCAACAGCATCATCATCTAATGCTTCCGACGAGTGAGGTCTCGAAATATTTTCCAACCGTACAAACTTCAAAGGGAAGCGAGTCACAGATCTCGCTTGGCGTCATTGTACAGCACACGCGAGACTGCTATGAGCCCGCTCTCGAAAGCGAATATGAGGTGAGGTTAGAGCGAGCGCGATCTTAGGTAACGTATTCGCAACAGTTCAAAGGGCGCGCCGAGTGATGGAAAGTGGTAGTTAGCGCCTGCCACGCCCGCGGCATCTATACTGCGGTTGGGCTTCTCTGCGCAGCAACTGCCGCTTGTTGACGAGGATCAAACCGGCAGGCGCACATACCGCCGTGGTGTGTACGAGTATAAGCACAACAAAGAGGCACGACCCACTGCGAAGCATGCTCCCCGCCACCAGATGCGTATACTACATGAATGGGCGGTCGGTCCTCCATAAACGAGACTCCAGCCGCGCGCATATCCTGCCGCTATGGGTATAACACGACGCCTCTGTTTCCCTCTCGGGCAGCTGGGCCGCGAGGCAGAGTCACGTTTTTGACCCTGCAAGCCTTCGTCATTCGCTTTTGCTCAGCACTTTGTTCTGAGACGTTCTTTTTCTATTCTCGCTGCCCTCCTCCTCGATGGACCGCAGCACGTTACCGTTCGGCGGCAGTGTATAGGGCTTGTGCCGCGAGGGAAGAGAATGGGTCGTTATAGAAAATCGGTTTGCCTTTTCGCAGTACGCTCACTGTTCTTCGACTCTCGGCGACCTTTGCTCATATAGCACAGGGGGACCAAGTTGAAGGTCTTGCGCTTCAAGTGGAGCTTGTAGGTGTTCGGCGGCGGAACCGCAATGCCGTAAAGTATATGTAGGAAACAAAGTCGCTCAGTGAACGCGCACTGACGTACCAAGGGTGACGTCGGTGGTTCGGCCCAAGGAACGGAGAACATTGAGTGTGGTGACGGCGTCTAACGGTGACGCGGGGCTTTCGATCGCCTAAGCGAATTGCGCCTACGTGTATCTGATCACCGCGGCGACCTTAAGCCGGTTTCTAATGTCTCTTTTTAGTTGCACTGCTGAACAGTAGTACAAAATACTTGGCCCACACGGCCTTTTATCGCGAGCACACAAAGTCTGTGCCGATGATGTCCGGCTGCCGTTAATTTAACGATAATGGTAATTGCCCGTCTCACTGCAACATCACATGCTGCGAAAATTCGTGTGATGGCTCGACGTCAAATTCACTGCATGGAATAGTCGTGTAGACGCGCTATACACAAACCGACTGTGCACGAATCCGTAAGCGTCGCATGGAGTGACTGGAAAGACTAATCACATTAAGGTTCCTCGTTAAACTTAAACGTTAGTGCGCAAAGAATACCCCATTCACTCAGATGACTTTCTGGGAGGACGCAGTGAGCGAATAGCAAAGCAAATTATCCATATTTATTTATTTATTTATTTATTTATTTATTTATTTATTTATTTATTTATTTATTTATTTATTTATTTATTTATTTATTTATTTATTTATTTATGAATACTGCCAATCTCGTCAGAGATTATAGCAGGGAAGGTACATGAAATGTCTATTAGTTACCCAGAATCATACATTCCTATTATAACAATACACGAAAAAATGGTTTTAGTCATACCATCTAACAATATATATATATATACTTGAACAATGACATAGGCTCAACACTCAGTAAGTTTAACGTATCTACAATGACATTGAGGCTACCTGTGAAGTAAGCAATTCGTTTTCAATCATACTTTAGTAAACCTGTTGAATGATGATTCGTTAGTTACAGTGGGTTTCAATGACTTCCAGTCTTTAATAGCTAGAGGAAAAAGTAAGTATTTGTAGCAATTAGTATTGACAGAGTATTCAGTTAGTGTACGTATGAGACTGCTTTTGACGAGATGTTCTTCCTTATGAACCGAAGGCAGTTGATGGCGGCGTTGAGACAACACTTCACGGATTATTTCAGACTGTAGCAAGGTCAATGGGAGCAGGGATTGTATGCCGAAGATCTTGAGCGAGATCAGTGTTTTCCTATTCCGCGAACTCTCATTAACTTCGGGTGCTCCTTCAACAGCGTTGCGCGTCTGACTTTATTAATTTTATAATCATCATCATCCATTCTCCCTACCTCCTCCACAGCTGCGTAGAAGGCTACATATGCGCTACCGTAGGCATGACCTCAATGTATTCTCCCTTTAATTCTCTTTCGGTCGCGCGTTGATGTGGGGCTCAGAGGACAGCCATTCCCTCTTACAATTTTTTCACAGCTCTGATACGCGTGAATTTAAAGAATGGTTGTATACAATTTTTTTTTTATGCGTTGTGGAGTCGCAAACTGACAGAATGCAGAGCAGAATGCTTCAAGGAAAGAGCGTGCACGGTTGTCGAATCAGCGCGGGAATTGGGCCGTCCTTTGGCTACACATAAATATGTAAGTGAAAATACGCCTGTTCGCCTGATTTTTTACAGCCGATGTGGACGTCGCGCGCATTCCTGTGCGTGGTTCTCGCGTGGTGCGCTAGACAGATATCGCGAAGCCGACCGAACAATGCGTGCGCGCTGTGTGTGTCTTAAGTATGCGCTCTGCGCCCCGGCTTCCCGTGTATCCAAGACGCGGGCCGTGCGATGTTCACTATACAGCGCAGGCCGTCTCGACACCGCGAAATGCACAAGGAACCTTCGTGCATATATTCACGCTCACCCGAGTGAAACGGAGTTGCAGCCATTCAGCGAGGCAGCGGCGTTGTTTGAGAATACGCGCACGTCGTCACTTGTGCTATATTTGGGCATCGTGGGAGCGCATTGTGCCTTTAACTGTATTAGAGGCCGCTGCATTACACTTTGCGCAGTGTCGAGTGCAGCCGCGTGTGAACGTTTTTTTGCGCTGCTCGGTTTGTGCCGCTGAGCGTTATTAATGGATAACTGCACTGGACTACTGCGCACAGTAACCGCTTCCGCGTCCGTGAACCACTTGTGTTTATAGATGCGATGGAAGCAGCAGTATTTAGCCTGAAGCGCCGTTAATGCGGATATTTTCTCACTGCTTCTTACACGATACACGACGAGAGAAGTGACCACGAAAAAAAGCCAATCTTAACTGAGAAACACCGCTCGGGAGAAAAAAAGGGGAAATATATATGCAGCATGGGCTGCTATAGCCACCTAGGTTGTTTTCATCAAGCGCTGTACTTTATGTGCTTGCTCTTCGCTGTTATATATACCTCGTCGTAGTTTCATGCAAAATGGTCGGAAGCAGCGCGTTGACGAACTGGTGCGGCGGACAGCCAGCACGTGCACATATTGCACGTTTTCGTTGTGTTTCCTGAGCCACGGCCGCTGGATAAAAGAAGGTGCGGCCTGCCGCGTCGGGCGCGTTGCAATAGGAGCGAATGTGACAGCCGTATACTTGCATTGTCGGCCGCTTGGCTGGGCCGAACGGCGCTAGTCATCGGCGATGGAACGCGCCATCGGCTGGCACGCGCGACGGCTTTCCAAGCGCGTTCCTGACGCATTTGCTATGCCGATGCCAGACAGCCCCCAACGTGTGGCGCCGCGGCGGATCACACTGTTTTCGATGCACGCGGCAGGCCGCACCTTTTTTTTTTTTTTTTCCAGCGGCCGTGCCTGAGCATTTTTGGGGCCATCATCGTTCCTCGGGTCTCCCTCGATAGTATCACCCTATTAAGCCAGGGGCTTTATATCACCCGCGTTTCGTGCGCCCATATGGGACGCCTCAAAGACCGCGCGTTTATCAATGAGCTGTGCGGTGTGCGACGGGGCCAATGAGAGGGGATACAGGATGGAAATAAACAGCGCAACTTTTACGCAGACCGCAGACAAAGAACACGCACACACAAGCGCGGAACTCACTACCAAATTTTTATTGAAAACTTAGCCTCCACTCGGGGATAACTTCTCATATAGGAGTATGCATATTGTAAACGCCAGCGTAAATCAGAAAAAGCACGGCGCTTTGTCGAAAAGGCGCCCTATAAAGTACTTTCACTGGATGTATATAAGGAAAAAAGATAGGCGTAAGATTCTTCTCATTTCAGGAAAAAGTAATTTTGTTCAGAAATTTGTTCAGAAAAAAATAAAATGTTTATCTTGGCGGAAGCTCGAAAAGCGGCCGAAATAACAGGGTATAACAAAATGACACGACCGTGCTCACCGCTTTAGTTTTGACAAGTGTTGCCTTGCTTTCATGGCACACGTTCGCCCAATAAATCGATTATTCCCGTGCATACATCGTTCCTGCGTGCGTGTGTTTCTGCTCTTTCTATATCGCCAGTAACAATCCACGATGGTACGATTATTGCGTTACTGCTGCCCGGTCGGACAAGGTCAACACCTGTGCGGCGGGGATCTCAATTCATGTGCGGCCACACGTTGTTTCGCAGTCAGGGCGACCTCCTCCGTCGCGACGGCGTTATGAAACGGAACGTGCGGGGCGCACCGCACCGAGCGCCCGCTTGCGGAACACCCGCCTTTTTTTTTTTTTTTTTTCCCACTCATCGCAGCTTTTCCCACTACGTGTGCGTTCCTTGCGCAAAGCGTTTGCCGCCTTCTTGACCCAGCCAGCCTCTCCCTGGATAGTGTTTGGACGATGTGAGCCCTTTCGCAGTATGGTATAGTTGCTATAGGGCTGGCTCGAACACTTGACGGAGAAGGAACGCATGGGCTCATTCGGTGGCATCGGCAGCATGTAAGGAGAAAGGGAAGAAAAGGGAGGGAGGTGGGGCAGAGAAGGGGCCGGGATGGTGTGGAAGTAAAGCTTACGTAACATATCCAAGATCGCTTTTGCGCAAGACCGTACGACTAAGGAAAAGATGACTATTCGGGCCCCCAAATAAGTACCGTTGTTGCAACGGGCTGAAGCGAAGAAGAAGCAGAAGAACAGAAAAAGAAAAAGCAGAAGAATTTTGATTGTATTTATTTTACCTCCTTTTTGTTTGCCTGTTATAAGTCTTTAAGGGAGCTTAAGTGCATGGGTGTGGAAGATGGCGCGCTGCTGTTACCTCTTGGCGTCTTGCCTAACTAACTAGACTATATGGGCGCACATGTCCGTCGTTGTACGTCGATATATCGGATGATCCTCTCATCCTTGGGCGAACTTTCCTTTCGAAATCGCTCCTGGTCACTATCGAAATGCGCGGAAGGAGGTGCTTTGTTGCGGCAGAAGGCCATAGCCGCCGTGGCGCCGAGCCACACCGCAGGGCCTCGCGTCTCTGTCGGAGGCGCAGCGATTGAGCCCATTGTGCACGCCGCGCTTTCCTGCCGCTGCAGGCTGTCCGTACAAAGCTATACTACAGCTGTTTGCCGACGCGTGCATCCCGGCGGGGTGTCTTTTTTTGCCCTCTGTGTGTGTCGTGCGCGTCGGATTTTCCTAAAGCGAGCTCGCGCCGATACTACGCGACCCTGAATCGAAAACTTCCTGCGCGCGGTGCGGTCGACGCGGTGTCGCGGAAGGCGCGTCGGTAACGCGATACACCCCTCTGCATACCGGCGCGGGGTAGAATGCAGCGTGCCCGCGGTCTGAAGGACGCACGGGGGTCTGAGTTCAGGGCTGTGAGCAGCAGTCATGAGTGCCGCGAGTGTGGCTCGCTGAACACGAGCCGGGAGACGCGTGCAGATTTTGTGTTTTGCATGCACGCCTGCCTGCGGTGTGTAAGTATACCGTCGCACGGTGCGAAGCGTCGGCAACGGGAGCCCCCCTTGTGCACCAGCGGCAGGCAGCTCCCTTTTCCGGTAAATTAGCGGTCTTCGACTCGGCTCTGCCCACAGGAACCACGGCCAGCTAGGTAGGTGACGGCGGTCGCGCAACGTATATGTGAACTGCCGGCGCACGAATGTCCCCTATATAGCTTCGCGCAAGAACAGTTGAAGCGTGACCAGGTGAATCTTGAGCCGCCCTACTTTTTTTTTATGCGAAAGCATTATATGCCTAATTATGCGAAAATCCGGTGTCGTCGGCGGCGTGACCGAGCGATGGTACCAAAAGTGGCCGACGGCGCAAAGAGTAAGAACACGTCGAAAATGCTAGTATTGACGTCAAATTTCTCAGGGAGGTTCCTGTAAACAAAGTAAATTAATGGCTTTGAAAACAAAATTTGGTACATTTCGGTCTGTGTGGGAATCGAACCCGGGCCTCCGGCGTGCGATACGCTTCCCCGACGCCACGGCGGCTCCACGGTTTTGGCTGACTAAAGGTGTGCCTACGCGTGATTGCACACGTCACGTCGCAGCCATCTGACTGACTGAAGATTTCACCAAAGGGACTATAGAATGATTTCGCATTGCCACACGTAAGCAGTCTGAAGTGTCTCTGGATTTTTTTTTTTTTCAGCAGGGCTAATTTTTTGGTTAGATTATTCCTTTGTTACCTTGTATCCTGAATTTTCTTCCCGCCTTTCGTTAAGTTTTTTTTTCTGGTTCTCTCTCTTTCGTGAAAATTTTGCCCTTACTTTTCACCTCTCCGTGCTTTCGAAGACTTGTCTGAAAAAAACATTTGAGCCCCCCCCCCCCCCCCCCCCACCCACCCTTTTGCTTTTCTTAATGTATCACGCCGCTGGTGTAAACATGACGTGGTTTCCTGTTGTGAGCTGTGATAGATTGTGATACTTGCTGTGCAACAATGTAACATATGGTTCATGCTATTGTGTAAACTTTAATAAACTTCTCCTCCTCTGCCGTAGCTGGAGAAACACGCGAGTGTAGTCATTGGCGGAACAACTAAACAATGAGCGTTGTACTGTAACGCCTGCAAAATATAGGGAGAAACTAAATATTGCGAAATACAAGCGTAACGTAAAATAAAGAAAGAAGAGAGAGAGAGAAAGAAAGAAATCGCACCTTACTTGATCCCGCAGTAAACTCTGCAATGCTGAGAAGCGGCGCGTGGATCCGCATTGCCTCGAAGCGGCTTCGCTACGCAATTTCCTCGGCGCTGCACTCTCAATTAAAAAGCGCTATAAGGGCGTTTTCAAACGCGAAAACAAACCAGACATCCGCGCTGTAAAGCAACGAAGTTCGCCACCGGAAGGTGCGACATGACACCTTCTTACCGGACCATGCACATGCCTTACCGCCAGCCAAGCCACGTTTGCTCGCAAGAGAGACAATCGTCGACAGAGTTGTTTCCTGTCTCGCCGAGGACACCCTGTATACATTTCGTTTACGCAGGTTGTTTCTGGTCAACTTGTCGGCGCGCTGCTGTTGGTCTCGTCTCCTGCCTGAGCGGGTCGCGGACATCCGCTCTCGTGTGTGTATGCGTGTGTGTCTCTTGCGGCAAACATACTCAAATGGCGAAAAAGAAAAGAAGAAAAATGCGTTAGCGACAACAAAAAATGACGACGAGAACGCCGCCTGCAAACCGGCTACTGTGCTTGCCTGGCTGCCCGCCTTTCCTGCGCGACTGGGTTGCAGCACAGGGTTAGCGTACACAATGCGACATTCCGCCCACTTCACGCTGATTGGTGTCGCGTGACATTTGCGTCGGCTCCCGTCTCGCACGGCTCTGCGTGTCTCTTGTCACAGCCTACATCCCGTACGTGCTTTTCATTGTTTTCTTTATTTTTCCCTCAATAGTCCGTGTAGAGCGCTGTTTGTCATAGAGCAGTACCGTTGAAGTTTAGTTTATTCAAAGGAAGTGGACGAGCCGAAGCTAAAAGATGAACTACTAATCAGCTTGACTGGCCTTCAACTCACCTCTTTACAAACCAAATATAATTGAAAACGACAGGCTCCCTTATGATGAACATATGATAATGTATCATGCATAGACCGAAAAAAATAAACTACAGAACAGGTGAGCGAAAGTTTCAAAAAGCAACAAGCACTGTGGGCATTGCATATCAAGTAAGTCAAATGAGAGGCAGTCAAACAACCACAGGCAAATAAACGTGAGAACGAACACACAATGTCATAACGTAAAAGCATTAATGAAGTTCGGTCATGCGACATCTTCTGGTCGTGTATTTAAGGCTGTTACTTTATTATTGCGATAGCAATTATATGGACACTTCAACCGGATTTCTGCCGTCGCCGTCGTCGTCGCCGTGAGGTTCCGTATAGATAAAATCTTCGCCGCGCGCCGTATGTTCGCCGCGCGCCGTATGCCCGAGCGGAAGCGTGCGGGGACGCGCGCTCTCACGGAGAGCGAACGCACTCAATCTCTCACGCGCAAGCAAGGAAGCGGGAAGCCAGCGCCGGAGGGAGCGGGGGGGGGGGGGGGCGCACTTCTACTCTGCCAACAAGCGGGAAGCCAGCGCCGGAGGGAGCGAGGGGGGGGGGGCGCACCTCTACTCTGCCAACAACCGCGCTCGTCGCTCGCCCGCACCGTCTCTTATCTCCACACGGCTCTGACCTTTGTATGAGCTGTGCATTCGCCGCTCAGTTTCCGTTGAAGCGATAGACCGCACGTACCTTCGCCCGCTGCGGCGTACGCGCTTGCTGCCAGCGTTTTGACAGTCGTTGTCTGCAGTCATTCAGTGTGATCTATTCATGTTTGTTTGTGCGCGCTCACACCACGCTTGTTCATTCAGTTAGTAATAGTCGGGCCACATTTTCCAACGCGCGCTACACATGCAATGCTGCCCGGATCGGCAGTGCAGCGCTACAGGTGTGTCCCTTCGCACGCGCTGCTCACGGGAAGCGCTTCTCATCAACACCACCGTTTCGCACGCGCCTTCTCGTGGTCATCGAGTCTCTCTTCATATCGGTCTACTTACGCCGCAGCACACCTGCTTACTTAATCAGCTCATGTTTACTACAATTTATATTGCTACCAAAGCCGCTCACCTTACTTCGTATGACATTGCTGTGTTGCTAGCGCATGCATTGCTTCGCCCTTAGGGCTAAACTGTGACATTTTTTGAAAAGCTTTGGAAGAGTATGACTTATTAAATGCTTTATTAACTGACTTAACGCACAAGAAACCGCGTAGCAATGGAAGGTGAACGAAAGGCAAAACGCTGCCTGCAAAACTATCTTGCTCCCGCTGATCATGGGGCAACACAACCGCGACATATACTGTCCACTGTGGCGATCAGCCGCATCAGTTTGTCCAATGTGAAGTTCGGTAGAAGTCGATAGTTGCATATTGAGTCAGCGAAAATAAAGTCAAGAAAAGGGACATTATAAATGTGACTGCAGTTCGTACTTCAGTGCATGTAGAAATTATGGGACGGCGTCCAGCTCCACTTTCCAGAGTTCTTACTGGTGGTCCGCTGTTTCGTACAACTTGCTATGTTTCTTAGTTGTTCCTGCAACCTGTGTCTTGGGGTGAAGTTTGTTTCCGCCGTATGGTCAAAAGACGGACTGTAAACGCGCGGCGCCCTCTCGTAAGTCTCAAGCTATTACGCTACATATAGTATTAGCGCTGCGTACTCGGTCCTTACGTGAAGAAGCAGTATAGTTCATTAGCTATAATGTGCTCCTTGCTTTCTCTCTCTTTCAACCAAGTGAAAAGGAGCACAATACTGGTGAATTTGGCTTTTAATATTAAGGAGCTATGTGATCTAGCAGTAAACAGTAATTATAAGCGCGCGCCAGAAGAATAGAAAGCAGTAAGATAAAGGCACGGACCGCCGAAGCTCTCAGAAAGACGGCGCGCGCAAAAATTAAAACTGAATCGTGTGTCCCGGGGCGTTATAGCATAGTTTATCTTGCGGGGTAAATTACTGCTTCATGGTTCAGGCCTGCGAGCAGGGGAAAAGAAGCAAACATATCGGACGGGTAGCAGGTGCACCCAGCGTGTTGGATGAAACGCGCTTCGCTGCATGAGTTGATCACGCCCTGAGGAAAGTTGAACGCTGAGAGAGGGTGTTTAGTGAACGCAGCAGGATAGGCTGCAGCGGAGTGCTGGCAGGTTCGGGCTTATTTATTATTCTATTCTTTTTTTTTTCTTTGTTGGTGGCGGGGTGTCGTTGAACACGCGCCTGCACCCACGTGTGTTGCGGCTCGCAGTCTGCGCTCTGCCTTGCATGGGGGACCGTGAAAGAGGCAGATGCAAAAAAAAAAAATCGCTTTTTTTTTCTCGCTCTTCTTTTCGTTTTCGTGTTCCTTATCTTTTTTCTTTTTTTAAATTTGGGAGTTGTTTATTATGTGATGAGAATGCGGGAAAATAAAGCTGCCGAATAGCCGGTTATCCCAGAATTATATACTCGTACACCCGCACGAGAAATAAAGAACAGTGGGAAAACATGAAAAAAAAAAAAACAGGAAAAAAAGAAGGCGAGGCCATCGCGTACTATACACGTGCGCATGAAATAAGGGCTAAGTGCTTGAGTATAGATCATTCAAAAGAGACAACGTACGCAGTTTTGAAACGTTTCGCACGATAAGCGAGCACCATTAGAGACGCGATGTCGTGGTGCAACGGAGGAAGCTAGGAAGAATTCGGTACACGTTCGCACGCGACGGAAAAGTCAGTACGTGGAATCTATCTTAAATAACGTACTATTTGACTCCAACGACTGCATTACGAAAGAAAGATTAGATGTGAAAGTATTACAGATCTTGAAGAGTATTCTAAGCATGATTCAGGCTCGAGGCGGACACAGCGCCTTGTGCAGGTTGCACATTACTTGCGTATGCAGTTTTCAGGCGGCACGGACTGCTGGTCAAAAGCGCGCAGCGCAGCTGAGCTAAGGAAAAAGCGTCGTGGAGAGCTCAGTGAAACTTCTCGGCGTTGTGCGCTGCGGCCGCGTAGCATGGGAAAGTTTCCTGAGGAGATCAAACGAACGGTGCAGTTGCATGACATATCTTCCGTTCAGCGCATTACTGCGCACAGAACGGGATATATAACCTACATGCATGCTCAGTCGCTGTGCAGCGCGTTTTGAGTTTGTGGTGAGTCTGATAGGCATCGACAAGTTGAGTCATGGAGCCTGTTGGCAAACAGTATCCTGTATACGGGTACCTGAGCAGATAACCACAACAGCCTTTCTGTCGGCTGTCAGAAGTCGCACGCCGTGGCGTTTGATGCCCAAAAGGACCTTGTTGCCTTCGTGGCGTAGCGGAAACGCACCTCGATCGAGACTATTACGACGCTGGTTCAACTCCGTGCCGCATTTTTTTAATGAGGGTGTATTTCTTATTTTGATGTCGTCTATTCAGGCGCCACTCTTCTGTACCTAATAACACGCCTTCTAGAGGTTGTTTAGGTAATGCAAGTTCACGCCATGTCACGATGATCTTGTATAATAAAATTGTTTTCATTGTAAGTAACCTTTTTCACAATGCCATTGAATGTATATTTAATGTCATTCGACGGAAGCCGCTCTACTGTACCTTCTAGAGAGTGTTTCACATCGCTAAGGTTAGGTACTGCGACAAATTTGGCCGTATAGGACTGCTGTTCACCTTAATGACCAAACATTACTAACACGAATGTAGGTTTGTCACTGCGAACCAAGCTCATCTTCTCGATGCCTACCACGAGATAAGGATCATCACGAAACGCACTTTTAGCCCCTTCCTTTAATACGGCCCAAACTGGAATACGCACGCGCAGTCTGGGACCCTCACCAAACTAACCTAATAAAAAAAAACCTTAGAATCAGTTCGAAACAGCGCCATTCGATTCATCTCCTTTGGTTATTGCCATCCATGAAACCACGTGCTAAGTTTCCGGAGCTTTCATCGCTTCGAAAAGTGGCTCGTCCTTTTTTCGTAAGCTTTATAACATAACAGGCCTTCGAGCAATCCCTTAATAAAGGCATTTTTATCATCATCATCATCTCGTGGCACCTCGAACCCCTGCCATGACACCAGCACCACTTTGCTTCAAAATGCCTCATCCATTTTAAACCCGTGTGGCCTCATTCATCCTATTCCACTGCACCAGTAATCATTGCTCGTGAGGACGTTGATCGATTGGAATGGTCTTCCCACCGACGCTGTGCTCTGATTCGACCCTGCCCCATTCAAATAAGTCGTCGAAGGCATCTTCTACAAATAACTGTGGCCATCTCTCTTGCGCCTTTAATTGAGGCTTTTACATGAGGGGTGGGTGCATATAAATAAATAAATAATAAATAATATATATATATATATATATATATATATATGAGTTGCTGCAATACGAGGAGCTTCGGCTAGGAGTAATTCGTGACCTGCGTGCGATGTCCTAACCACTTACTAATGTCCACGCTCTAACCACCGCCCTTTCTTGCCACTGTCGATCTTGTTAGCACCTACGAACTGCAGCCCCGCTTTTCTGCACATGCTCGGTTGTTGTTCAAGAGGCCTATCGAGTGGTTCGGGAGTGCAGCTAATCTTGAATGCAGACACCGTGTTTATGTTTCTCGCCGTATGCGGGTCAGGCAGACCCATAGCGCGTATATGGCTTGACCTTTGGTCGTATTTGTTCAACGGCGCACCGACCACGGTGCCTCGTTGCCCGTGGGCACGTTGAGCGGACGTGGTTTTTTGGGGAGAAGGCGAATATTGGAGGGAGGACCAGTAGGGGGCGCAGCGGGGGGTTTTGCGGAGCTTCTACACCCTTCTGTTTACGCTGAATGTGGGCGGATGTTTTGTCTCGGTGGAAGCGGCAGCCCAGAGTCCCCCGCTATCCTCGGTCTGGTGTGCGTGTGTGTGGGAGAGAGGGGGGGGGGGGGGGGCGGAGAATGCCCTGTGAGATCGGGTAGACTAGGAGGGAGCTGGGTTCAAAATAGGGCCCGTGGTTGGGCTGCCGGCACACGCCGCGGCTTCGGGGTTGCGGCCAGCGCTGTGTCGTAAGATACGAAGAGCGCGCACCGTGGCGAATTGAGGGGAGTGCTCTACTATAGTTGTGCTGGCTTATTTGCTTCGTATCCGACGCAAGGAAGCGTCGGCAGGAAAGAAATAACGCGACTGATAAAGAACAAAATGAGCGCAAATTGGACGAAGGGAGAGTATGGTGTAGTTGAGCGTCTTCATATTTACTGGAACCGAAGGGAAACATGGACAGAAAAACTAAAGATTATTCGCAGAATATTTGTCCGAGCTCTTGTCTTAGCGAAAAGAAAACTACGTACGGCTCCGTAGTTTTATGGTCTCACGTATATTATATGCATGAACTTAACCGGGTGTATCGCGTTGAATACTAATAGGTGGTGTTTCATGTCGCAAGCCGTACTTTAGCTATACGTGCGGTGCCTTAGAAAGGGGTTGCAGTGATGTGGTTTTACTTCGGGCTTTTTAGAATGCGCTCAGATCTCAGTGCGCTTTGTTTCTTTGTATTATGCCCACTTCGCAGGGCTGCTGCGGCGGCCGGGGAATGAATCGAAGACCTTGTGACTCAGCAGCGTAACACCCTGGTCGAGCAACCACACCGCTCATAATGATGCGGCAAATGTGGGATGATGGGACACATTTCGTACTGATTCTTGCTAGATATCTCATTTGGGGAAATAAAACTAACGGACGTCCTTTGTTGCCATCAACGTTACATGCGTCTGCCGACCGGTCTATCGCGGTATTGTGCGCACCCAACGAAAAATCAGTGCATCCTCATGTTGATATGTGGCGTAAAGGACGAACTTGCAGAAACGAAGACGCAACTAGACCCTGTAGGCTCTGTGACAGCTAGCTCTGTCGTCGTTTCACTCGAAGCGGCTTATATCCAGCCGCCGTATTAGCCAGGCGTCTAAGTAACTATACAAGAGCTTCAAAATACTGGGGATGGGAGACAAAGTAATTTGTCCAAATTGGTAGCAGTGGTGCAAATCAGAAATTGTGCGATAATCCCCAACAAGCTCTTAAATTGAATAAATTTCAGTAATTAACATTTAAATTAGCAACTTTAGTGCACATGCTGCAATTTCGTAGTTGAAGCCGGTTAGTACGAATGCCTTATTCACGACCGCCAGTTTCCAGATACCCGTATCCAAACTTGCGGCGATAAGCATCAGTGATAGTCAGCTATAGTTAGTAGTTATGACGCAGGCACAGATTACGTAGCGTGTTACGGACACGGACACCAGAACGGGCTAGCTATGTAACCTCTACCTATGACTCACCAACAAGCCTTAGTCAGATTATGACGCAACCTTAGTCAGGTTATGACCCAAGTTATGTCCGCTACTGCAGTGAATTTCGGCACTAAAAAGTTCACTGACGATTACGATACTCCCTCATGCGAAATTTGAGCGCAGCTCTTTACGTGTTTTCATTTCTCGATATATTGGCTGGCGCGGACAATCCGTCTCGTACGGCACGTTGCAAACGGAGCGAAGTGTGGCGTGACTGCCTCGCTAATCTGGAGATCGCGAGAGCCAGCGCGTGGGTTATGCTTGCGCGCGATTCACAGCAGCCAGCGCCGACAGACCTCCCAGACGACGCGCGCTACTCTGGCGCCATCTCGTCGACATCGTCGCCGCAGTATACTCTTTTCTTCTCACGCTTTCACCATACCCTCCTCCGTTTCATGGTTCCGCTGCACCCTCCTCTCCGCTTTACTCCTCGCGTCTTTCATCCCCCGTTGCGCTCTCCGCGTTCGCTTTCATATTTCGCTGTGCGCGTTCGCTTGGTTACGCCGCCGCCGCCGCTCGCCGCATGAACGGGCGCCCAAGAGCTGCGCTCTAAAAGATACCACTTCAATGTCGAATTCTATGCTTTTAATATCTGGAAGCAGTCGTTGCTAAAGCACCTCGCATGTGTAGCTACGCCTTGACGCATTCCAGAGAACGGCTGGCTGTTATTGCGGTAATTTTAGAACGCACTCACGCAGTGTAATCGCATTGAATGCGCACCGGCTCATGGAATTTTTGAAACTTGTTGCGATACAAATTTTGTAAGTTGCATACCTCGTCGTCGCGCGACGATTTCAGCAACATTTCATTGTATTCGTCTCCGTGCCGCACAGGAACAATTTGAACCCAATGACTGGTTGTCGAAATAACGTCGCAGGGCCTCAGTAAATTCAGCTAGGTCGCGTGAAAATGAACTTCGATGTCACAAATCTTGTTCTGTCTTTTTTTTGTTTGTTCCCATGCTTCGTTGTAGCTATGCCTACGTAATTCTCTAATTTTGCTCGGCATTCATACTGGGTGTGAGGGATTTTGCATGACTGCCGTTGAGTATAACTAACGACTGCATTGACTCATGCTGTTGGCTGCTACTTGCATGGAAAGGAATGTTACATTTATATGGTAGTGAATAATCCACTGAAGTAGTTACACTCACGCTATGGCGTTCAAGAAGAGACTTAATAAGCATGGCAGTGGTGACGTTACGATGTCATTATTTCGGCCAGACTTTGCTGACGAGGCAGGGGGGAAAAATATTGAAGACTTTCGTGAGAAGAAGGACAGAAGGAGCGAAGAAAGAGGGTGGGCAGAAGAAGGAGAAAAGAGACAAATTGCGCACCACCCTTGTGCAACGGACGCGGTTTTGTTTTTATTTCCTTCGCCTCTGGATTCTGCAAAGCGGGCTTTACCGCGTGGCTCTTGTGTCACGGGCGAAGCCTGCCTGGCGTCGTTGACTCCCGGTGCTGACTTGGCACGGCCTGTAGGCACGGCACGCATTGATCTCTCCATCGGGAGAAGGCTGCGAGAAAGTCGAAAAAAGGAAAGGATAGGTGGAAAGCGAGAGACACCGAGACATGCCACGATCACCGAATGGATATTCGTGAGATGAACGGCTGCTGAGCTGGCTACTGCAGCAGCGGGGGGAGGTTTAGTAATACGAAAAAAATATGATTCCTGGTGCCATCGCTGATAATCGCAATACGGAGGAAATACTGCAAGAGGTGGGAATAGGAAATAATTGGTTGGGTCGTCACTTCGTGTGAGGCTTCTGTTTGCATTTAGCCCCCATCAAAATGCTGCCTTATGGACTTACATTCTGTGCGGCGTTACTTACGTTTATGAGCGGATCCTCGGTCGATCACCTCAGGAGAAAGTTGATACTCTTTCGGTGCCCCGTAATGGCTAGGCTCGATGGTATTTTGCGACTGATTCGCTTATATATAGCTGTAATGAAAAGCAAACCTCCGCACAAACCCGATCCGCGACCTTCTTGTTCTCGAGGTTCAATGTGGCAAAACGCGCGTTCCTGTTCTTCACGCTACGAAGAGCGAACCGCGGGGCTATGGGCAGGACTCACAAAAGCGTCCCGTCCGTATATAACCAGTTCAGGTTGGCCGTCGCCTTCTTTATAATTTCGCTGACTAGATCACGACCAGCTGGCGCCCGTTTTACGAGCCACTCTTGCGTATACTGACGACACTGTGAATGCTTGCCCGCAAGAGAGCAGTGCAAAGCCCGTTCTCTTCGGCAGGTGATGGAACGCCTAATCGTCGGAAACCTTTGCGGCCGCCGGAATCATGCATCCGCCGATGTAGCGGTGGTGGGAGGGTCATACTTGCCAGCGCACGTGACTTTTCGGCCATCTTTCGCAACTGCGCTGTGGCAGCGGCGCGTGCAGACACGCCGCGGGGCTCTTGGACGGCGGCCGTCGATCGTGACCGCCCCGAGAGCAGCCGCGAGTTCGCCGCCGTGCGAAGCGCGTGAGAAGCGGTCGCGCTTTTTGATCACGCCGGCCCAGCTTCCTCTCTGTATGCGCTCTTCTCTGCCTCGCGCTGCTGGTTCCCACGTCGTGGAACAAGCGTGGTCGTGCGCAAATTAATTACCCCACAATAGTTACGGAAGCGAGCGAGCGCTTATTGCAGCCGCGATGGCTTACGGTGCTATTACCACAAGAAGCTCCCGAGCAGTTGTTTCCGAGCAAAAAAAAAAAAAAAAAAAAAACCTGAAAGTCGGCTTTGTTTCGGGGGCCGTTGTAGAAGCGTTCAGCAGGTTCTGAGACCGTTGGTTTCCTTGTGCGCTGGGTCTTCTGGGAAAAACTCCTCACGGAAGGGAGATTGCACGCATTGGAAATTGGAGATAAAGTTACCATCTATTTAGGCACGTGTCGAATGGTAGGCCTGATGCACGTTCTCTAGGTCGACTTCTCTTTTCTTATCATTAGGACGATCTCTATCCAACATACAGGCGGCGTATAGCATTCGACTACGACATCTTGAAGCTATAGTTATCGGTGAACGGGAAGAATGGAGCAGTGCGTTTACACCATTATTGCTGGGGCTCTGTTTTGACGTACCGTGAGAAAAGAGCGCACGACACCCGCATTTTTATCTCCGGTAGCGGCGCTCCGAGCTCGCCTAGTAGTACCGTGGGGTTAGTGAACTGCGAGCAGTCGTCGGCCTGGAAGGTGGCCAAGAATTTCCGGCCGCCTTGCTCGCCGCGTGCAGGCAGCGTCATATTTCCAAATTCTCTCCAATTTTCTTCGCTTTTTCAGTCTTCGGCGCGGATGGAATCTCTGGCATTGTTCGGTAATGTGGCGCGGGCACAGCCCTTTGTTGCGATAGTGCGGCCTCGTTTGGACTCGTACTCGTCTTACACTACTCTTTGTCGTCGATGGCGTGATTTTATTTAGTATTCCAGAAACCCGTGAATAATTCGAGCCTGTGGGAACGGACTGCTAAGGTTTTTAAGCTGGGCGTGTGCCCCGATAGCGTTAATATCTTGTGTGTGATGTGGTGTGTGCGGAAATCGATAAGCATCCGGAAAAGTAGAAATCATAGTACTTAGGCAAAATTGAATAACGGCCTCTGTATTTTGATACGAATGCATCATACATTTGTTAAGTAACGTTCCCGCCTTTCTTCATGTACCTTTTAACACGACTTTTTATGTATTTTATATTGTTATATATTGCATACGTTATGTTATGGAGGTTGATTTTCATCGCGCAAACGGCAATGATGGGGTGAGTTTCGTCTTCTTTATAGTGACCTTCTACTTGATACAGCGGCCACTGTCTCGGTATATCACGTTTGGGGATATGCGCTTTCTGTCGGCATTTATTGGATAAACCAGCGCACAGGAGGCCCATCACTCCTGTGCGACGCTGCGCTGGTCGTTACATCACACAACACTGAAAGTATCACATAGTGCTACCGACCGAGAATGTGGCCGCTAGCTTTTTAAACGTTTGTGAATATACTCTTCCTTCTATTTGCATCTTTATCGATTCTTTGGGACGCTCCATGGATGCTACTTATATGTACTAATTATATATGTACTCTGTATTAAGTCGGCACTACGCATCACCAATCATCTCTCTATGTCGTTTTCATTTTTATTTATCTATTTTTTGAGCAGGGGAAAAAGACAAAATGGACGAAATAACGGACACGCTGATGCGCTTTCGTCCCTTTTGTGTACTTTGTGCCATTCAGAAATATGCATCAACACCGACTCGATCACTTTTTTTTTTTTTTAATCTTACTACGATAGAAAGCTCATCTGATTCTTATGATGTGGCAGTACAGCTTCCACCTTGCGATGGCCGAAAAGTTGAAGGGATAATCCACACTATTTCGTAGTTGCTCGGAAATTCGTTATATTATGTGCACTGTCGGCTGAAAACGCATCTCGCGGTGAATTCTCACGACGGAAGGTTTCACGGTCTCTTGTTGTAGGCTGCCGCGTGCCAAGGAGGGAACTGGCCTATGCAGTTCACAGGATGAGTCAACCGGCAACTATGCCTCACTTTAGGCTGCGAACTTTATATAAAAGTGCTTAAAATTGTTGGATTCGTTTTATGTCTGGATGTCCCTCATCGAAATGACGCAACAACGACTATATACAATTTCTTCGGGGGCCTGACGGCTGTCGCGCTCTTACTCGTATGAAAATGCGTGATTGGCAGCCAAGAGACATAACTCGATAAACATTTCTATGGAAACACATGCATATATCTGCGGCATTTTAGCATATTCTATACGGACTGTTTAGAGGAAGCCTTGAAGTTCCGACATTATGCTTAGTACTTGCGTCGATGTAACTGTGTAGTGCAGTGACAAACACGTGCTTCTCAGCATCGAAGTGGCCGTAAAGCTACTTCCGAGTTTGACAGATAGTTAACGTTTACTTCGCCTATAAATGAAAAAGAAATCTATTTCAGGTGAAAGTGGAAGCACCCGCAGATTAGAGTTAAAATCCTTAATGAAAAATACGACTTGCGCATGCGTATATAGTTTGAGCCCCCCACCGGGCTCCCTTGGAAACGCGTCTGTCTCTATACTGCGGGCTCTGCGTGGCTTGCCCGCGGTTGCGTGCGAGTGTCTCTGCGACGGCGTCATCCCAAGCCGGAAGGCAAAGTGGCTCCCCGCTCTGTCTTCCCCGCTGGCCGGCGTCCAAAAAAGACGCGAGCCGGGCTCGGTTGACGCGTTCGTTGAACCTCTGCTCCGCTTGCGCGCGCGTGTTGTGTTTTGCGCGCTGCCGGCTGTCTCTAACCGGGCGAGACTGTCTGCTGCATGCCTCGTAGTGTACGTCGTTCTTTTCTATTTCCTATATTTTCCTTTACTCTTCCATCTCTGTGTGTGTCGTCTTGCGCGGTCCTGGGCGGATCGCATTGGCCGACTCTTCTCTTATTCACGAGGGGAGCCGTCGCATGTGGCCCATATGACGAGCGCGCGATGACTGGCGGCCCGCTCCGTAAACAGCGTCCAATTTACGGTCTTCGCGGAGGAGCAGCGGTGCAGAAAGAGGAGAGCACTGGGGCGGAATAGGGAGAGGGACGACGACGCGAGGAAGGTTCGCGGTTTCGTGAAGCCTGCGTGGGACTCCTCGCCTTGTACCGGCCCGTAAGTAGCTACTGGTATACGAGTACGCACGCGAGCGGCAGGCGTTCGCCTATTCCTTCTCTAGCTGGAATATTACGAGTAATTTGCTTCTCCTCCGCCTTAGCTGAACTGAAAAGGAACAGGGTTGGCGGTCTTTTCTCTCCCATTTATGTTCTTTTTCATTTTATACGGACCATTCTTCCCGAGTTACATTCGCTGTGGTCAGTGGTGCCGTTGGCGTGTGCACTTGTGGAGAGAGAGAGAGAGAGAGAGAGAGAGGGAGAGGAAAGGCAGGGAGGTTAACCAGAGGCAAGTCCGGTTTGCTACCCTGCACTGGGGAAAGGGGGTATAGGGTATAGTATACAATATACTGGCTGTACATTCTGTCTACTATGCGAGCGCGTTTAATATCATAAATTTGTGTCCGTTTTACAGTATCCTAGTTACTATGCTCGCAACGTTTGAGGTAAAGAAATAAGGGAGCCCCGAACAATCGTTGTTACGTTTGCTGCTTGTTGGTCAAAGATCGCTGTTATCAAAGTCAGTCGGGGTCTCCACATTAACCCGGCCGTCTCGCATTCTCACGTTTTGCGTGACGCGCTTTTAGGCGCAGCGTTGCTGCAGTCGTGCTGCATGCACTCAGGCGAAATCACTTCCACACTTCGATTCTCAAAAAGAGTCTTTATTATTTGACTACGCTATATTTATCGAAAACATACGCCCGCTCTTAAATTTCGTCTTCGTATTTTTTACTGCGAGTGCAGCTGTCGTGAAGAAACGGCTAATTACCATTTAGAAGTTGCGTATATATTAAGTCTTCAAGCACACCGACGTCTGTGACGTCTTGTTGCAAGCCGGCGAAATTCAGGACGAATCGATTCTTTGAAATTTTCGCATCGTTCGCTTCCTTCAAGATACGCGGCGCCAAAGCTGTCGTTCGCTTCGCCTCATGGCGCATTCAAAGCCCCGTCTCTAGCAGACGGACGCGCGGATGAACCCAATTCATTCTGCTTGTTTCCTTTTCCGTTCTTTTTTTTTTTCTTTTTGTTTTTGCCGGCCTGCTGATTAATGCCTGCGGGTCAGGGCACTGCCTTGCTCCCAGGCGGCGCGCATTACATCGTGTTTCCGCCGCGTCCGCAGACACGGGCTCTCATGTGCAAACGAGGCCGACAGTGCGCGAATTTTTGGCGGCAGGTATTTCGAAGTGCAATCTCCCCAAATGAATTACACTTAATGCAGTAGCTTCGGATAACGATATTCTTCAATGTGCGCATCACCGTCCTTAATTGTAGTTCAGTCCTATTCAAGTTTGTTCATGGGATTGTAAATACGTAGACGGGACTCGAGTAGACAGTAATAATGTCTCTTCAGCACCCCGTCCCGCTAAAAAGAGAGAGAGGGAGAGAAAGGAAAACCAGCTGAAATCATGTGTTAATGGGAATTTTGACAAAATTACCTTGTTTCTTCGCACTGAATGCACACGAATGACTTTTCTTGGAGGGGGCACGCTGTTAGACCTTCGGCGAACGCGAAGTATGTGATTCTGTATATTAAAGCTATTTAGCAGACGTTCGCGAGTGTCCCTGTTGTTTCGTTCTCCTTCGAGCAGCTTGCTGCTCGAAGTGTATTTAGATGTGTATTTAAATAAAAAGCGTGATGGAGGCTCTCCCTGTGTAGAGATTACAGTAGTGGCTCAGCGAACTTATCGTCCATGAACCAACACCTATAACTGCCTGATTCGTTCGTAGCTTGGTAGCTCCTAGAACCATTTCAAAGTATAGCCCTAGCTTGGTAGCTCCTAGAACCATTTCAAAGTATAGCCCTTACCTATTGTCGTTATCGGACACGGTTAGATTGCGAAATTAGAAATTAACATTTCTAACAGTTTGTTAGGAACACTGACACTATCGCCTGACGGTGCCCCTTAATTGTGCCGCCACCCACAACGGTGCTGCCGGTATTATTCCACCCGACAGCTTACCGCGTGCTAGTCTAAGCATTTCACTAAATGGACATGCATTGAACAAGACCTGGCTTCAATTACGGAATTGAAAGAGTTTCTTTCGCGAAGGCTGTTTGCCATTATCCGGCAGCCTTTGCTAATGTAATGTCTGACGTCATGGCTGGTTCGCATCCGCTCTTGCGAACAGCTTTATAGCGTAAGAAGTGCTTCGTTAATGCGGGCCCTGTTACAATGCCACCGATTCAAGAATTTTCGTGAATACAGGCTATTGTTACGCCTCGCTCAAACACGTATTAATTGGTGCTTTATTTGCAGCGTGGCCCCTTTTTTCCTTCGCACAGCTTAATTTCTCAACGAGGCATTTTGTGAAAAATGCCCATTTGCATGAGCGCCCAACATCGCATTCTGCAAAAAATGCGGCCCTGCGTGGCCGCTTGTATACCCTATTTTTCTGCGTCTCAGGTCGCATCGTTGAATGTTATAGGTCGCTACAAAGGGCGAACTTTCGCAGCTATATATTGTAAGGAACTCGCCACGACGGCTGCAGCTACACGGGACGAATTCATCGGTTCGCGGTGCGCCATTTCTGTTTTTCTTTCGTTTCGTCATGATTAGTGGCTCCGCGGCGCGCTCAGTCGCAGAGCTCTCCCGCCTATATGAAGGCGCCGTATAATTGGGGGAGCTCGCGCGCTCTTTCAACCTAACTATACGAGAACCGGCTCTGTAGAACATTTCCTTGGGCCAGTTGGTTCGTAACGAACAAGGATAAAACAGTTGCGCGGAATAAACCAGGCCGAGACGAGTACACGGGACTGGCGCCAGTCCGGTGTTACCCGCCTCGTCCGCGTTTATTTCCTGCTTTATCCAATTCTTCGTTACCAGAACAGTGCAGCGGCGTGGAAGCCGAGGCGTGTTGAGGCAGCCGCTGTAGTGCGCAAAAAGAAGCGCCGACGAGTTTCGACCGCGTTACTTCCTTTTGCCTGCGGAACGATTGTCACTGCAGGGACTTGGGGTGCGCGTTGGCGTGTTTACG
This sequence comes from Dermacentor silvarum, assembly GCF_013339745.2. Classification (NCBI taxonomy): domain Eukaryota; kingdom Metazoa; phylum Arthropoda; class Arachnida; order Ixodida; family Ixodidae; genus Dermacentor; species Dermacentor silvarum. The sequence goes on from NC_051159.1 coordinate 168,149,866, forward strand.
TAATAATTAACGGGGGAAGGTCGCATCCTCCTGTTTGCTCCAATCATCCGTCCCATATAGCTCTGCGCACTGCTGACATTTGTGACTCGTACTGCATATTTGTTGCTATTCGAAGCACGCACTACCCGAAGCAGGTCTCTCTCATCGTCGTATACGCTAGTTAGTGTTCCATACTTCCGGATTTACTGGGGAACAGCGTAAAAAATATGAACAAATTGGGGTAATCAGTGCACGTCGCTCTTCGTCCAAAACTGCTAAAGGCCAACTGTTAGTGAGGTGGTCTGCTTTACATACAGTGACTTTTAAGACTGCTCAACCAAGTGTGCCTTCTATTCCGGCCTTCATGCATTATTCCTGCACAATTCGTCTCGTTTTCATGCTCGACAACACAATGTGTGACTTCTATAGTGGTGCGTCGAGTAGACTGTACGGGTGCTGTGCGGCTCTCTTCGGACCGGCTTCGGATCAGCGCTAGCTTCCACAACACTGCGCGTTTTAGCGAGAGACCGTGCGCGTCCGAACCGTTCGAGTGTCCGAGACTCCCCTTATCAGTCGGCCCAAAACAACTCACGCCTCTGTCAGTGAAATCCTTCAGGCCGACTTGCTGGCGCGTGGGTGCAGTGTGGATTAAGTGCTCGCGCGCCGGCTTTTCGACAAGGAGCATGGGAGGGGATCGAAGGCGGGAGGGGCGGGCGGGATGTAGCGGACGCTTGTTTTTCGCGTATCCACTCTTGTGCAAGAAGAAAACTCTCGCCATCTTGCGCCAGCACCTCTCCCCCTCTCCCCAAGTGGCGCTGATGTGCCCGCCTCCAGCTGCAGAGGCACACTTCTTGTGCCGCATTTGCTTCCCCTGGGCTTTTCCGTTGCAGTGCGGCTCGTATAGGCTAGGACGAAGTAAGAACAGAAAATTCCCGACAGCCCTCGCAGCTGTGGCGGCGGCATTGCTCCTTTTTCGACCAGTTGCGTCGGGGCTTCGTTGCGAGCCGTCGGTCGTTAAAAGTCCGAGGATATCCGCGTGGAAATGAAAACGCGCGACGTATCCTCCTTTTTGCTTTACCGTCGTTGCTCTGTTTCGCCACCGCTTGGGTGGCGAAACGCTTTCTTCGTTCGTTCTTCCTTTTTTTTTTCTGCGGAAATTTTGTTTCGCCTCAGTTCTTGTCCTTACCCGAAGACCATAAACCGCGGGCGTGGCCATTCAGCCGTGGTAGCCGATTTCCCGCTCTCTTGGTTTGTCTTCTCCACCGCTCCTGAACAAAGCCTTATTGGCCGAGCTTGGCCACACTGCATCCCGGAATCCACATGGAAGCTGCTCTTTCTATGCAAGGCACCGGTTGCCGAAGACACGTTTGCAACTCGCTCACGTCGCGTCGTGGGCAAAGGTACAAAAAATAACGTACTTCGTTGCACGAAAAGTTGTAAGGATGAACTATAGTCTTCAGAAGGATAATAACAGATACAAAGGACAGATTTTAAAAGCAAAGCTTAGAATGAGCTCAGCCTCAAAAGACAGCGAAATAGTGCGCAACAAATGAGTTGGAAAAAAAAAAATACCCAGAAAAATCCGCGCTACAACGCGCTCGTGCTTGCTTATGGACAGTTTTCGTCTCTGTGTTTACCATAGCGTATATATATGTATACACATGTGTCGTATGGGGACTTGCGAGAAATGCGCGTTCTTTTATCTATGCGCTAGTGGTGTTATGTCTCGGGTAAGAAACCGCAGGAGGTGAGCTGCATTTCGAGGCCGTCGAACACGACCCCACCATCTGTATATAATGCTTGTGACGTCGTGAACTTTAGTGGGTCGTCGCGTGCAGCATGCGTGGATTCCCTACACAGCATGCGTTCCCTATACACCATGTCTGGCTCCTGTTCATTTGTTTGGACGTCTCATTGACTGTGCCGTCTGAATCATGCCACTACTTAGTTTATCTTAACTTAGACCGGATAATTTTCAGTTTTGCTCTGAGGACGCTGCCATGTGCTTGTCGGCTACCTTGTCAGCATGTCCTGACTCATCGAGTGACTCAGCCCCGATTCCGCTTTCTTCGCAGATGTTCCTGAGGCTACTATGTTGCTGACGTCATCCGAAGGCTTGTGACGATGGCGTCTGTAAGATTGCTCAATTCGTCGGACCTCTACAGCTCACCGCACCACCTCAACGGAAGTTACCACGGCAACGCCTCCAACGAACGCTCGAGGACGCCCAAGGTAGGAGAGGTGCTGCCCACCGGCCATTGCTTTCCCTTCAAACGCGTGTGCGCCGCGCTTGTGTGCAATTAAAGCGACACGAGGTCTCGCCTGTTATAAGTTGCCGGCTTGCACTTTAAACGGCGTAGTCCTTGCGAGAAGGCGCACTATGCGTTCAAACACACAAACCAGTCAAAAATCCTTGACTCTCTTTCGGAGTTGGCGACTAACGAAGTGGTCGTGCTCACGTAATTGGAACCAGCTCACTGTGCGGATTGCGTGCTTCCTAACACACGTGCTTCACTGCAGCGCGAAGATGAAACAGGGACTAAACAAAGGCACACAGCTACCGGGAGAGACAAAGGAACTAGTGGTCTGCCCAAGAATTGGAGGGCACACTTGTGGTCTTCTTTCGAGTGGTTCCACTGGAAGCAGTCTTGATGACATCCTTCGCGAAACGAGAAACGAAGCGAGCCTCAACGAGCGGCGCAGACTGAGAGAGATGGACGGAAACGTAACAGAGCGAAACTAGAACGTCGGTTAGCAGTCATTACGAAAGTTATGGCGGCGCAGACAGGGAGCGATTCTCACGCTTCCCCGAGTCCCAATGCGGCGAGTCGGCGGCGCCTCTGAGGGTTGCCCAATGTCATCTGCGGCGTGGTGTCGCGATGCCGGGCGCCCGTTCCATTAGGCGCTGTCGCGTCTTGTGTATACTCCTAGCAGCGGCGTTAATGATGCTCCCGCGGGGCCGCGCCGTCCGCGTTGTTTTTAGGCGTCTGGCTGTTCGACTGCTTCTGCTGCCTCGCGTGAGGATTTGCGGGCGCCGGCGTCCGGGGCTTCCGCGACGAGCACGGGGCGGGGCGGTGGTCGTCGGCTCTGGCGCGTGCCGCGTTCTTTATCCCGGTTTGCTGCTCTCTGTTTTTTTAAGTGTCCCGCTGTACTGCTCTCACTTGACGCGTCGTGGGTAATGTGGGACCGCACTGAATTCGCGTTTGGAAAGAAATGTGTCTGCTTCGGGCAAATCACGAGATATTCATTTGCACTGCTCCGTTTGGTTGGGCACTTCCTCCGGTCTCCTCAGCTGCAGTGCGCTCACTCTTGTGCTTCTATAGGCGCGCGTGCGTGAAATACATGGCGGGGGGGGGTACCTGGCGGAATCAGGGCACCTGAAGTATAGTGCATATTTTATGTTTTCCTCGAGTCGAGATTTAGTACGTCGGATGACGGCGTAAAAGTGAAAGCTGGCGCTTCCTTTTCTTTGTATCTGCTCTACTCGCATTTCTTACCGGGCGTGCATGGTTGCATGCGCCCACGGTGCGGGTGGAGAGCAACGACACGTACGTACACTAGTCGCAACGGTACTGCGCGCAAAGACACCCTCTTTCACACCCAAGGGCGCCCAGAAAAGCGCGACCTCGCCGTTCAGGCAGTAACAGTTGAGCACGAGCTGGCGCATTCGATTACCCAGCTTGATTGATTGATTCGTGGAGTTAAACGTCCCAGCTGCACTGGGGCTATGGAGACACCGGACTGGATCGGATCTATTGTGAATTTGGCCGGGAGTAGAACTCGCGACCTCTCGTAACTTGACTCAGTAAACTATGTGGAGTTCAAGCAGGACCCCACGTAGCCACCGCGGCGGGTGATTCCCTGTTTTATCAAGTGCATTCAGATGGGGGCGGAATGCAAAACGGTGCACTTCGCTACGGCATCTCTCGTTTCCACAGTGTGGTTTGGGAACGTTAAACCTGATCAATCGAATTGTGCCGAGGTACGCTTAGCAGTTGTCGCTGTGAGAGGCTTACGCAGAGGTACGTGCCGTCATCGCAGAATGGCCTGGAGGTGATCGAGACGAGCCACGCGGTTCGGCTGCAGCAGGAGAAGCCGCACCTGGTGAGCCTCGGCGGAGGGAGGCTCAGCACGTCCGTCACCATACACCCGCTTCCAGAAGGTTTGTCTGCCTCCTGTGCCACAAGTGTCGCGTCGCCGTGGAAACGCGCCGAAAAGTGTTCTCGGGGGTCCTTCTTTCGATGTCTTACGTGTGGGCATGTCCTTGAATCCCGTTTCCTGTGAAAAGGTTCATGCCCATCTGGAGGGGAAGTGAGGAGTTCTAGAGACGACGTTCAAGGAAGTGGCCTGCACCCGTGGAATTTGGCGTATATCCCTCGAAGAAATTCAATGCACTTGCCACATCGTCCGAGGAGAGAAAGAAAGATATTTGATAAAAATAAGAAAATTGCTCTGAACTGTGGTCGGCTAAGGTACTGCTGTGCTGTGTCAATTTCTGTAAAATGTATTAACCATTTCTTTCCTTTAATTCATTGTCAGATATTAAAGACAAGGAAAAAAAAACAGTTGCAGTGGCTTAGCTCGGCTATGCCAGGATATACGTAGCGTTAGCAAAGGTTCAGCTGATTATTCTTAGCTTTCCTGGTTGTCTCCTACGCTCAACCGCTAATTGCCAGGCAACTACTTCGGGATCCGATGAGTCAAGCTTCTCCGTTCTTCTGCGCTGTTGAGCAGCATTTGCGCTCTCCTTCTCCATGGCTATACCACACTGGCAAACGCCAGTCAGAAGCGCAGCGGCTCCAGCGCAGTGTCAGACGGCGACTGCACAGCGAGCGCGCGCCGGCGCCAGTGCGTCTGCCACGGCTACGACGTCACTCCTCTGGAATGCGCAGACCGGCGGCGATTAGTCGCGCGCGGCGGCGGCGAAGTGCGCGAGAGGTGCCGGCTCCGGTGGCTCCGGTGCGCAAGCCGTGTGACATCACTGATCCTTGCGCATGCGCAGCACGGCTCTTGATGTGCCGCGCGAAACGGGCTTGGCTAGGCCAGTGTAGCTAACGCTACAAAAGAAAAGATCGTTGAGTAGAAGTAGACGAAGTGAGATATGGCGGGAAAGAGAATGGCTAGCGTAGTAGTGCTCTGAAAAATTGAAATTTATTTAATAAATTTCCACTGTACCGAGGCTTGCATAAGCTACCAGTTTTTAAGCTCTGGAGATGTGGTAAAAATATTGCTGAATAGCTGAGTTTGACGTTGGGCAGGGAACTGCACTTCAGGTTTTGTCGTAGCGCGCGTCCCTAAAGCGGGCTTTGTAGCATCACGCATCGTAGTGCAGAGAAACGTGATTTACAGGAGCGGCGCGTGCGGCAAGTTATCAAAGATAAAAAGCGACAACATTTAATGGAAAAAACAGGAGAACACTGCTTTCATAAAGATGGATATTAAGGTCTCCCGGTGCATTCTATTGACGAGCCGTCAACCCTTATTTTAACAACGAAAATAAATTATGCGTTGTCGGAGTTCAAAACTGGCAGTGTGCCTATAGTAGTAGTGTTGCGCAGCTGGGAGTATGTTTCCATTTGCGGAATATATTATTATTATTATTATTATTATTATTATTATTATTATTATTATTATTATTATTATTATTATTATTATTATTATTATCTTGGATAAGCTGAAGTAGTTTTATTTAGTGAATGTGCGCAGAAAATAAAAAAGACAGTTTCGCCCGAAAGGCGAAACATTGATTGCGAAAGCAAACTATTCATCATCATCATCATCATCATCATCATCAGCCTATATTTATGTCAACTGCAGGACGAAGGCCTCTCCCTGCGATCTCCAATTACCCCTGTCTTGCACTAGCTTATCCCAACTTGTGCAGAAAAATAGGTGGAGGGATGAAGTTAGGAAATTCGCAAATTATTAGACTGTATAAATTATTAAGGATATTAGTTTTATCGGCCGTATAAACTGCTGTCTGAATTCATTTACTAACTAAATTAGTAGGCACGGGGTGACGTGGCGAGCACAGGCAAACATGTACCACAGCCGCTGAAAAAAAAAAAAAAAAAAAAAAAAAACTGCGGCTTGCCACCTCAGGCGGGTTGCAGTGGGAGCGAATGTCAGAGCGGTAGTTTTATTCACGGCAGCTTGGCTGGGCCGAACAGCGTTAGCTGACGGGGATGGGACGCGTCGGCTTCTACGGGCGACGGCGTTCCAAGCTCGTTCCGGAGGCATGTTCTATGCCGATCCCAGACAACAGTCCCCGACTGGTGGCGCCGCAGCGGATGACGCCGTTTTCGACGCACGCGGCAGGCCGCACCTTTTTTTTTTATTCTAGTGGCCGTTCATGAACACATCTCACTCGATGACACCGGATACTCGCCCTCAGGACGCTTTCGTGCTGCCTATTGCTTCAACGCGAACTAGGCCCGCGAGAACACAGCGCACACGAAGCCATCAGCTATCTTTGGTTGCCTTACTTTGCACCCACCGCAGATTACCTTCAAAATAAGGGGTGCGCGGCCGTGCTCAGCCTCTACTCCGGCCGCTCAGCCGCAGCTGGAGTAGAAGCGAAGCGCTAATTGCTTTCGCAATGAAAAAGGAAGAAACCAGGCACACTTGTGTGACCTTACAGTAAAGTTGCTAGTTCAACTAGCTCATGGAAAATTAAGCCTATACAGACAGCCTATTTTAACAACTCATCACTTTCTTCACGCTATTGTCACCCAATAGTACACGCTCTTTTACTAGATATATGTTCTATTGTCGTTTATTTTTTTCATGATGACTTTATCTGTGTATGCTCATTCACCTTCCTTATGTATTGCCCCGTTACAGGCCTTAACGGATCAAGTGACGACAACGACCACGATAAGATGATGATGATGGTGGCAATTTTCTGTTTTCTAGGAAAGACAAGAATAGGAAGGAATGATGCTCCTGTGCTACAGGACATTGTGGTTCACGGGCCAGCTGTCGAGGCTGAACATTGTTACATCCAGAATGAGTCTGGAAAAGTTACCCTGCATCCCCTTGGAAAAATGATATCCATAGATGGAATGACGATTACCGAACCATCCAGGCTACATCAGGGTACGTTCCGTTTGCCGTGCTCATGCTGCGTTTCCCCTTGGGATGACCATATGTCAAATTTAGAAGAATAATCTCTATTGCAGTAAACTTAACTGGTATGCTTTGAGCTGTTTCTCAGGAGAAAGTTGGTCAGTGCCCTAGGTTAATATCCTTAGGAGAGCATAATTATCTAACCTTCATATCAAATTCGAGCTACAATCATGGCGGTAATACTGCTTAGGCATAACCTTGATGTCTGAAAAGCACTGCACGCGTAGAATCTTGCCTGAACACTTTCTTGTAGTAGCATTTGCTATTTTACAATAATCTGTGAAACCACCTCTGTCATACATTCCCACTGGCACCATACCTAGTGACTCACTGGGCACATGCCACTTAGTAGGCGCCCAAATAGACAAGCAGAACAAGAGGCAATTTGTGTTACTGTGTTAGTGTCACTCAGCGCAATTAAAAAATAGTGAACACCAACTAGTCTGGTTCCTCACCTTACTCAAGAAGTGAAGAAGTCTGCAACAGAAAATTGAAGAAGTCGGCTATGGAGAAGTTGGGAAGCACTTTGCAACAGAAGCAGCTGACTGTAGAGAAAGAAGTTAAGCGAGCAAAATGGGACCAGAGCATGCATTGAGCAAGGTGTGTTGAGCTACGTAAAGTGAAATGAAGACGTTTCAGTGAAAATCAAAGAAAGCTTCAGTTATCACCGGCTCCATGCATAAGTGAGGGATCCGCCAATTTTTTTGAAAAAGGGAAACATATGAAGACGATTTATGTTACCTTCTATTGCTTACTAATTTCAATTTTTACAACAAACACTAACCTAAAGAAATTTGAAGCTCCTTGAGCAAGTGAGAAATATGTTTGTCCTTCCTTGGCGTCTTAATGTACTTTATTGGTAGTTTCATTTATGAACTGTAAGTTTGGACGATTATGGAGTAGAAGCACTTTATATGATGTCTGCATAGTAAATGTGAGTGGTGGTCTGAGTTGAGTTTCTATTCTTTTATTGGGAGAATAAAAAAAAAAAAACTTGTTCAGTATATATACAGGCACACAAGGTAAACCTTATTGTAGCAAACACAGTTAGTGTTGGCGTGGACATTGCGTTCTAAATGTGCGTTGTCCCTTGCAGCGAGGGCAAGTTGATATTCAACACATAATCCAACGTGTGAGCTACAGATACACCATGATGATGGCGATGAAAAATCATTCTACATTGGTAATTTATCAGTGTTCTTATGTTCATGGCTATTTGTCGGTAACATTTTATGCAATATTTTTTGGGCTGAAGTAAACTTTCAGAGTGACTGCACTTGTAATAAACCATCATATTTATTAAACATTTAGAAACAATTAGCTCAGTCTCGGATATTCTGTATTCATAGCCTGATCCCGCTGTACCTTCCTGCTTTGTGGGTTTTACATGTCTGCTAGCGTTTCTTGTATGCTTTGTGAGAGAGCGGCATTCTAAAGTTACAACAGTTGTTCCATGTTTCTGTTCCACGTCTCCGAATGAGGAAGACAACTGTGAGTATTGAGTGCACTCACTTTTGCATACCAAACCTTAATATCCTGCAAGCATTGCTTTTTTTACCTTCTCATTGCACCACTTTTGGTTTTCTTTTATGCTTTTTCCTTCAGTGTGCATTTGAGGAGCCTAATGAATTGTTTATATTGTTCAACTCTTTAGTTTATTACACTCTTTGGTACGTTATGTCCATTCTTCTTATACTTACAAGTGATAAATGTCCTTGTTCATGTGTAGGTGTATTTTTTTATACAGTCAATTGCAATGTTTTGCGGATGCATTGCAGTTATCTGATGCTGGCTTGCAACTTCATCAAGCTGTCTATTGGGCAGTTTTTACAGATTTATCCCGGTGTCATGTACATCGTATATTACCTTCAATGCACATTAGTGTTAAAATATCCTTATTAATATATTGCATCGATTTATTCAATGCATTGACAAATCTTTTGAAGCCATTACTTTTTCTTGTTTTCTTTGCAGTCTGCTAGAATGCTGAGGCTGTGTATTGCTTATGCTGATTTATAGTAGATCTTTACTGGCAATAGTTCTCCTGAATTATGTTTTTAATTAGAGAAATCATTTTCTAATGCTTGCCCATAAATTGAATGCATGCTAATATTTTGTAGTATGGAATGGTAGAGAGACTAATTTGTAACATGCCAATCTTCAGGGGCATGTGTCTGCAGCTGAAGGTACTATTGTGTGCAGCTATGTAGAATAGGATTGGAATATGGTTGGCATTGCATGATGTGTTGCAGAAGCATTACTTTTTACATTCATGGTTGTATAGGTTATGTGTTGCACCATCTTGCAGGCTGCATGATTTGCATCGGAAGGTCAAACTTTTTTCGCTTCAACCATCCTGAGGAAGCCGAGAGTCTCAAGAAAGACCCTCTCCCAAATGCGAGGCTACCACCCATGTCTAATAGCTTTCGTCCAGGTTAGTAATTCCTTAGCAGTTTTAAATATGTGTGGTGGTATTTACATATGCAGATCTGCTCATTTAGCTGAAACCACGACATGTGCACATGTGCATGTAACTCTATTGTAATTCTATTGAATGAGCTGCCTTGTGATAACAATTTAAACACCATACCAGGATGCTGTTGAGTGACGCCCTTGTCACTATGTGACCTGTGTTTTTATTGACAAGGACAAGTTTGAAATAAGAAACAATTGCATGAACAATTCTTCTGAAATGTGTGGTGGCGCATGCATATAAATACTGGATTAACTTTAGGCATAGGATTTAGATTTACTGACCATGCTCACTGCTGTCATTGTTGTTAAGTGTTGCTTTTCGCTCTTGGGCACAAGTTTGCCCAATAAAGTGTTCGATTCTTTATTCACATTTCTGCTAGTGCACCCTTCTGCTAGTGTTTATGCCTCTTCGCTGTCATGTGACAGTTGCCTTGTAACATTGCTGTCTTTGCTGGAACATTGTCAACAGGTACACAAAGAAAATTCGGTGCAATGTTGAGCAGTTTTTGGTGGTCTTAAAATACACATAGTTCAGTATGCTTGCGGCTGGCAAACTCATGCTTTTGAGGGAAGATTCAGTTATTAGTCTCACCAAGCCTGAATGCGAGTTAAATATTTGTCTGAACAGGATCAAGCAGGGATTCAGGAGTTTAAAAAGAAAAATTGGGAAAGTCCTGCAGTATTTGGCACAGTCGGCAACTCTAGGATTTTAACTGTCAAATGTTTCTGAAGTAGCCAGTGGCAATATCCACCAACAAAACACGTGGTTGGTGTTTATCAGCACACATTTCCACATGAATTTGTAAATTGTGGACAAAATCCATATGGTATGTATGAGTAAAAAGAGGAATCTTGGTGCACTCTGCAAGTAACTCCTATGATTATTTCCTTGTGCAGTAACGGAACCTCCTGGCCGTTTTGTGGGCAATCCTGGTGCACCTTCTCCAGCTTCCTTTGACATGGACAACAGTGTCGATTTTGTCGAGAAGGTCTCAAAATTCGAGTTCCTTGCCCACAACCGGTCCCCACCGGTCGCCTCATCTGAGAGTCCTCGCTGGTTTGTTCGGGATGGGATCAGGGTGTCGGCATCGCCTCCTTCACGAGCTTGCGAGCAGGTTGGTTTTTCTGCCATTGTGAGTAAGACTTGAGTGTTTAGTGCTGACTGCTTATCTGGAAGTTGCTGATATGAAAATTTTCTTTTTTGCTGGTGCCATGCCATGATGTGCACATTCAACTTTAGGTCATGTGTTCAGAATGATGCGCTTTTTAGCTATCATTGCCTGCCCTGTAATGACACTTCGAGGGTGATAGGTTATCATGAGTTCATTTACTACTCCGTGGCTGGATAAAGCAGGGCTAACAGGTGTATCACCTTCTGAGCATTGCTGCCAGATTTCACCGAGTGACATATAGTAAAATAATAGAATGACTTAGACCCAAACATAGCATGACGTGCAGCTAACCCAACAAAATTTGTTCCCACAGTATCCACAATCGCTAATTCTTGTAAAGTTGATAGATGTCCATGCATTTCTTCTTATGAGGTCTCATGTCCTTCCATAAAAGTGCACGAAGCATCTTGTGTTTATGGCGTTCTTGATATTTTTGCCGCATTATACTTCAGCTGTAGAAAGAGGCAGCATGCCTTTGCTAGGTTGTTTCCTTGGTGGAATACTGCTTATCTTTCGTATTGCAGTTCTCTTTTTATTTGTGTTGGTTAGCTCACATTTGCCTGTGCAGTCACCTTCCCTGCGGGGCCCTCCGAGCAAGCCAGCTCCTCGCTTCACCCCAACGCCTCCCCTGTCATCATCGCCCAAGTCACCAAAGTCTCCACGGGTGAGCGCATTGTCTGGCCGGGCGAGCCCCCTGGTGGCCGGTGGCCGCTGCACCCCCACGTCGCCACGTTTGGGCCACCGAGTGGCCAGCCATGAGGACATACGTGCCTGCGAGGTGGAGTTGGCTCAACAGCATCGCAGGGTGAGTGCATGACCAACACCAAGGTCTTCAGTGCGCAGCAGTGGCAACTCGGGGCACAACTATGCCCTTTATTGCAGCGAGGTGATGACATCACAGTGTGACTTGGCATGGAAAACACTGGACAAGAGATGAAGGGGACTAATGGATGTGTGCTCCCAACTAAAGTTTATTAACCCCTTAGCCAAAAAATTTGTTGGTGCTTATTTCTTTTTATTGTTGATTGGGAATATTCTTTTTATAAAAAGCAGGTTTTTAAGGCATAAGCAAATAACTGAACTATAGAATAAATAAAAGTAGCTTTCTGAAGTTTATTGTACACCATAGTATGTAGCACCAGCTACCTGCTAGTAACCAACAGAAATTGTGGAAGGAATATAGACAGTGATTTTTCTTATTTCTCACGTTTGGCGCACATGTGCTTTATTTTACTAAGAGAGCTTTGGCAGCATCTGGTACAGCTCAAAACAAGGGATTACACAGAGCGGCTTTCCTATTGGTTTCATCAGCTATCATCAAACCAGCTTATTCTCTAAAAAACTCAGTACATTCGAAAAATTCAGCAGGTGAGCTGACTGTAAACTTCTTGCACGGTACAGCCAAAAAAAAAAAAAAAAAATATGGAGGCTCCGGTGGAACACTCTTCAATTCCGCTAACGTGCGCCCCCAATGTTGTGCTCTGAGCTTTCCTGTTGGTCTTCTTCGCTCGAAGAGCTGATGCTCTCTTGCATTCACCTTAGGAAATGATGTACACCTCGGTGTCTTAAGGTGGAGGTATCACTGTCGCCATCTTGCGTGTAGTTCAGATTCTCCCACCAGGCGACGCCACTCAGTCATGTTTGGAAAAAGCGAAAAAAAAAAAATCTGCTCTTCGCCGCCGCAGCATGCCCCGGGATGGCCCTCTTGCGACGCGGCGACAGGTGATTCGCCGAATTGAGGAAAAGTCCCCCTCCCCCCTTCTTTTCACGAGTTGTCCCTCGCACCATTGTTGTTTTGTTGCTGCGCGTGGTGGCTTTCTCCCCACTGATACTTTCAACAATAGCTCGCTCAAACTTTGTAAAATCGTCAATCCCGATGATGGTGGCTATTAGTGGTTGGCCACTGCCACTTGTGACGTAGCCGTCAGGTGAGCGCGGGCCGCTGCTTCGAAAGCCGTCCCGGCAGATGGCCTGCAGACCAGTGCTCACTGCAGAACCTTGAGTGTCGTTGATCGTCAACAAGTTTTGTTTCTTTCTCTTCCAAGTGTATTTCTTTAGCATACTTCAAAGTACGGACCCGCTAAACGAAGGCTCTAGTCTTGAAATGGTCACTGTTGCTTTGTGCCTATAAAGATAAATAAAGGACAGGGAAGGAAATTGCTACGGACCGCAGTAACTGTCTAGCGTAAGCCCCGTTTACATGAATGCGACAGTGTCGCATCGCATTTCTAGCGCATCGCATTCATGTAAACAGCGGTAATGCAATGCGCCAGGCGAGGGTAGATTTACGGGCGCTAGTCGACTCTCGCGGAGCATGTAAACGCAGGGCGCCTATCAAGACCTTCGATGACAACCGTGAAGCTACTGAGAGGCGACACTACTGAGAGGGGAGAACGGAGGCGAGGGCGCCTAACAATACTTTCGATGACAACCGCGAAGACGCTACCGAGAAGCAAGCGAGAGCCTAGGGGGGCCTCTAAATACCACCGTGCCCCTTGTCACCGACCCGACAGTGGCCACTGCGCTCTCTCCACGGCTCTAGCCACTCTAGTCATTCATGTGGCGCTACGTTCTCTGCGTTTCATGTAAATGGCGTCGCATCGCCTTTCCCAAATGCGCTTGGAAATGCGATGCGCCACTTTCGCATTCATGAAAACGGGACTGTAGTCTGCTGACGCCTGAACAGCGGTCAGCAGTGGAGGAGAGGTGGCGGTAAAATAGTAGGGGTAAACGAAATATTTAGCTTTCACTCGCACATACAGCATAGAAAGTGAGAGCGCGCGAGGGGAGCCGACGATCACGGCTCAATCTGGCGCCCGCAAAAGAGGGAAGCTAAGAGGAAGCCGCCTGCCGTTGCGCGAATTGCCCTGCGGGGTTGGAAAAGGGGGAGGGGGGGGCGGCGTTGCTCTCCGACAGCTACTGCGTATTTCGTGACCTCGCGCATGGGGAACCGACATCCGAACACTAGCTCCGGACCCGTAGTTTGTAGCGATGCCTTATGACTTATTCTATACCAGTCTTATCATCCACCGCTCCCGGCCGGCTGATCCCGTTGCTAACGCGAGCGGACCATCGCGCTGACCACTGACAAAGCGCGATAAGCGCGAAAAGGCATTATTACCGGAAAGGCATCGCTACAAAATACCGGCCCAGCTTTTGCAAGAGGCCCACCGAGACGGCACATAGAAGCGACTGTGTTACAGCGAAGCTGTTACACAGTCGCTTCTATGTGCCGCTTCTATGTAACCGCTTCTATGAGTCGCTTCTATGTAACCTAGCTGTTACAGCGAAGCTGTAACAGCTAGGTTCCGCGTCCGTGTACACCGGAAGTAGGCAACTATTTTGTGGCGTCTCGTTCACTTGGTATATGCCAAAATTGGCAAGGAAAGAGGGAAAGAAGGAAGGTATGAAAGAAATCACGTGTGGCTCATACCCGCGTTGGATAGGGGGGTATGAGCCTCCGAGAGCAGGAGCGGCAGAGATCTCGTCGGCGTCGCGCCAAGGCCTCGGCAGAAGATCGGGCCCGCGATGCGGAGCGTATCGTGGGCGGACTTGGCGCAGCAAATGCACTACTTGACCATCGCGCCGGGCGAAAACAAGATGCTGGTTTTCTTGCTTTTTGACGAACATGCCAAGGACGCTCGATATTGTCAATAATGATAATATATGAATTCAATACAGCAACATTCACTACAGCAGACCCACCATTGTCACAGCTTCGCGGGCTTCCATCTTCACAGTAGTGGAAGGGCTCTGAATTTTTTTGTACTACTTTGTAATTTCTTCCTCACAGGGTGCATTCACAAAGATGCGCAACGTGATGTGCAGAAGCTAAGTATGTAGTTCTGGTGCAGAACTCGATGCATGCTTGTACTTTCAGTGCCGCACAAGATTTCCCGTTGTGTCTATATAAAAGCAGCTATAAATTTGTAAGTTGCAGGTGCACAGTGGAGATAAGTTTTCCGGAAAGGAAATACTAGTAGGGGTGTGCGAATATTCATTACTTTGGTCGAATCAAATGATGTACTGTTCAATTCGGTTTTCGAATCGCATAGTCATTATTCGATTAGACTTTTCTTTGACTGTATTCGATTCGGTGACGAAAGTTATTATTCCAGGACCCCTATCAAATAGACAGCATAGTACAAGTGGCTAGGCTGATTTATTGGGGTAGAAATTACGGCGCGGTCACGGGTTCGGTGGCGCACCCGCTAAATTCCGCGCGAATAGTTTTGGAGATCACGTCATTCGAGTTCCAGAGCCGCAGTACAGTGGAATGGTAAATGAAGCGGTTGCACAGAACGTTTGCTTTAGGAAATTCACACGCGCTCACCGCTGCTAGCGCTCATCGCGCCAGCGTTATGATTACGATGGCCATCGGAAGCACTCGCGCACAGCCTTGCGCGCAGCCCTCAGAAGTTGTGCATGTTTCGCCGACAGCCGTTTTCGTGACACAGGCGTTCAATACCAAGTCCTCACATTAGCCTATGGCATAAGATCACATGATCTACACAAGCAGGGACTGCATAAACAAATTATTTGCGAGAAGTACTTCTTATAATAGTCATCAATCTATATAGTGTAAATTGTGCACGTGTTGTCTGCCTTTTTCGCGCTGTCCATGCTTTCATTTATCTCTCTCTCTCTCTCAACTTTTGTCTGCTGAATTCGGAGACTTTCGAGCGCATGTGAGATTGTATTCTGTTGTGCACACTGTTGTGCATGCAATGGCGGAAAACTGCTCGGTCGGCTGCCATGTCACCACAACAAACAAACTGCAGTCACTACAGTGATTTTCAAGGGTACGATGATCACTCAAAAAAGTAAGTGGGGGTGGGACCACTATGCGAGTGCGATGATTAGGCGGATAAATACGATATATCTTTCAACGAGAAAAGCACCTACTGGAAATCACGTGTTTCAAAACTTCACTGGGCGTCGGAACACATGACATTTGTTTAGTAGCACGCGGCTTGGAATGCAGCAGGTCCCGCACCCATCAGCACTTTTCGCTGCAGTCTGTAAGGCTCGCTCATGGTTTGCTGCTAATCCTATCGTTCCACCGGCGTCGCGTACAATAGTCAAACACAGTACCCTGCCACACACGTCGCACCTCGCCACGTGGGGAAAGCAAGTTTCCCGATATCGTCCTACGAGCCTGCAAAATAGAGGGGGCGAGGGCAATTTGCAATTCTCCTTGGCACAATGGCCTAACCTGCTAGCGATTTGGCATGCACTCATGATCTACCGTGCACGGCGCTTTCTTTCTTTCTTTCTTTATTTTTCTCCCCGCAGCCACAAGTTAGTGAACTCGTGTACGACTACATTGAAGGCGTGGTTGCAGACACGTGTGTTTGAAGGAAGTGGGGGAGGCGCCGTGACTAGACTGAGCCAAACACTCAAACCTGGAGAAAGAATTCCCTCCGCGTTTTGCCCGCTTTGTAATGTTTAGTGGCGCCACATTTGACAAACGTTGGAACTGACGTGAAACAGCTTGATATTTTTTTGCACAGATGGCACCACCACCGAAAATCGCCTGTGAGATTTATTATTTATTTAAAATCTTCTGTTTCAAGCACTGCTTAGTAAAACTCGTGAGTGCTAGTAATTACATGCCACTGTATGGTTATAGTAATGTGCAACAATTGTTGTGAATTAGCGTTTACATGAAAAAGAATGTCAATTTGCACGGACCTGGTAAGCAGATAAATTAGCTAAATTCACTACTCCCCTGTAGATTCCCTAATTAACATAAGCCAATTTTCTCTTCATAGAAATTGAGATAAGGGCTTGCTGCTTGATTATTGAAAATTTCAGAGTTTCAGCTGGAATAGTTTTGTCCCGTCGCCGGTAATGCGTGACCAAGTATAGTCATAAATTGCCAAATGTAAGTAATAATACCTCACAAACTGTTCATTAGAACACAAAACAACTTTGCATATATGATAAGTACACTGTAGCCTAGAAAACCACTAAATATTGTTGTCCTGAATTTAAAAGGAAAAAAGATATTCATTCATAAACTTTTGTAGTTTTGCCCATTTTTATTGGCGCCTATATAAATTTCTAATTGCTTTACACGCAATTTCTCTTCATAGAAACCTTGTATGACATTTCATTTAAAGACACAGCAAATTTCATTTTGTTATGTTGAACAGTTTAGTCGGAATGGCAGTACAGCGGAGACTAGTACAGCAAAAACGCCGTTTTTTGCTCCCACTGTTTTGACTGCCGTTAGGTGACGCTTCAGGCTAGGCAATAATACTAGGTATCATTGGAAAGCGCACAAAGTAAGCTTTCCAACGAAATAAAGTTCACATTTGTCCAATGAGCGCAGGAAGCACAGTGCGTCCGCAAACAATGACTAAAATGCCGAGCGCGTGCCGCCGGAGTGGGACCGCCACCTTAAGCATCAAGGTAGGAAGAGGATGACGAAAAAGAAATTAATCTTTGCTTTTTTGGGGAAAATGGGCCAGTGATGCATGCATCTATAACCTATCGCCTATGCTGGATGCCACTTATAAAATGCTGCTTGCCACACGAAAAATGCGCTCCAGTGAAAGAAGAAAAAAAGAAACCACTGGGCACATACTGACATCTGCCGATTGAAGCAACAATTAAGCTGTGGCTGAGCATTTCTTGGCCGAAACGCTCCAGGAGTGAACAAATACTGCAAGGACGAGCTGTATTCGTCCTAAATGCTTTGGGGATACATCGGCTTGGGCGAGCAAGGCTCGTCTGAAATGGTTAAGGGGTTAAAGAAAACAACCCACATTTGCTTTACTGAAAAAAAAGAAAAAAGGAAAAAATCAATAACCAAATTGCATATGTGCAAAACTGCAGACATACGGCAAGCAAAAATGAAAAACTTCAAACGGAATGAAAACATGCAAATCAAAGCCCTGCCTCCACTCCCCAAGATTTAAGATAATCAGCTTGACTAGTATGTAGCATGACAGACAGAACATGGATACATGTATACAGTTGTATTTTTTATATCAAGTGTTTGACTGGTACAGTTATCTCTGTTACTTCTATTGTGCTGTACTATACAACTGAATTTGGCTATATTAAAGGGCCCCTCACCAACTTTAGGAATTGCAAACAAACAGGTGCAGTTTTTAGATCACGCAGTGACAGTAGTGTCTGCAGACTATTACACTGATGTACGATTCAAACGAAATTCGAACGAAAGCTCGCACTCCCTTCTCATAGGAGCCAGAGATCTCGCCAGCACAGATAATGTCATGTGTGTAACACTTCCATGTCACATGTGTTTCTCCTGTAGTGTACAAACAGCCAACAGCCGTGTCTATAACTCGGGTATTATTGTGAAACGCATAGCATGCAATAGATCCTCCGGAAATTTGTCATGCAGCATGAAAAGAAAGGAAGAAAAAGAAAAATTATGTTGATGTTCACATGTATAAAGTGGTTATTAGATGCTCTGCAACTGTGTTAAGTACAATTATGTTTACTTTCACCCTATAAAGTGCGTAATCTCATGGATTGTTCATGCTTGTCCACTACAAAAGTCACAACTTTAATCTCGTGAAATTTTTATACTTATACACTACACCACTCACAAGCTGTGCCGAAATTCAAACACAAAGTCAGGTGGGGAGGCACAGTGTCAGATGTCTATGCAGCGATGTCATGAGGTCAAAGACAATGTATGAAGCTTGTATAGGGAAGAATGGTGATGACAGGTGTATGCACAAAAAAATACAACACACATCTAGCTACATCTAAGGTTTGTGTATCTCTTGCGTCACAGTGGCAAATACCTGTTCTAGAATGGAGGAATTGGCCAAGAATTGGCGCACTCTCAGTGGCCCATGCCTAATGGCTAAATCAAAGAAAATGAAGAAAGGAAAAGATCTGTCGAATATAATGCATTAATCCATTAGGAGGTTGATGTGCTTCCAATATACATTTGAACCAACATTAGACGCTCAGGTTATATTCATAAGCCTTTTTCACAATTCTCCTGGTAGAACGCTCCCTGGATCTCGTTTGCAGTACTTTCAACACAGCAGTGCATAAATGTTTGCTTTTTCTCGATAGTAGTATTTAGACATTTGTTTGCTTGTCAAAAAAAAAAAAGACTGGAAAAAAGAAAGTGGAAAGGCATGAAATGTAGATGTTAGTGCATGAACGCAAACCTCATACCTCTGCCTGAGAATGATGACCATGTTCTTGTGCTGCTTGGCTTGAAGCATAGAGCTTCTTGCTATATTACCTAGAGGGAAAACTGGCGCTGTGCCGTGTCGCTGTTTTGTATGCATGGGAATTCTGGGATGTGGAGGTTTCGGATCGTTGTCGTTCTTGCAGAGCCAGGACACCTTGAAGGAACGTCTGGCTAGCACCATTCCGTCTGTCACAATGGTTAATTCTCTACTAAAGAAGCATGTAAAGAGTTGTTTTTCTTTAATGTTACACAAAAGCATTTTTTATTCAATCATGAGGACTTGTGATAAGATGTACAATTATGTAAAAAGTCAGGCACAAACAACAAGGTCTGTGCTCGCTTTGCGACAATTTATCGTCTGTTCTTGTTTGTCAGCACTTGCTTATGCACTGGAGGTGAGTAAAGTTTATTGAAACATACAAGATGAAAACATTCTATGGAGACTTTATTTTAAGAAAGATTTATCTGTGCAGCCATGACCATGTTCTAGGCCAAGCCACGTTTGAGACAAAGCCTCGGACACTCATATCCTGGAATTCCCAAAGTGGTACATTGCCCGTTAGGAAACTCGCATAGACGGTGGTGCCAGATTTCGCTCTAGGTAATATTGTGAGAAACTCTATGTCTTGAAGGATGCCCTACACATCTAAATAATTCATTTGGTTACTACATTTGGTTTAGGATGCCTTTGAGATACATTTGTTTATTAATATCAGTTGAGGCATACACTCAATTACAAAAAAATTTGTGACAGCATCTTCCTAATGAAACCCTGGGCATCATGCTTTATTATTGTTAACTTGCTTGGCCTGGTCACGTTACAGGCAGTAGCTGAGCGCTTGCGAGACCAGGAGCAGGAGCGTCAGGAGCGCCAGCGCCTTGAGGAGATCCTCTCACTCTGTGCCGAGTATGAGCGCAAAGTGCAGGCCACAGGACCCAAGGACAAGAAGCTGCAGAGAAGCCCCCCCTCCTCAGACTCCGGTACCGAGGATGTCACCTCGCCACCGGGCTCTGGAAGTGAGTCTTCTTCAGCTCCCGATGACACCAGCAAGACATCCGAGTCCTCCAGTGGGAGTGGCGTCTTGGCCGAAGACGACAAGCCGGGGCTACAGCGCAACGACACAGTCATTCGTCGGCCTGGTGGTAAGCAGCTGCCAGAGCGCCCTAACGTCGTCAAGCCTGTCCCGGTTCTGGCTGCGAGGCCAGTTCCCGCCCCTCGGTCTCAGAGCAGCCTGTCCGAAGCAGTGCCGAAGTCACCGGAGAGCAAAGCACTGCCACCTCCACCGCCTCCTCCTGCAGAAGAAGTGGTGACAGTGGGAGCAGTGGCCATTTCTGGGACAGGTGCGTCCCCTCCGGGGCCAGTGCTGGTCCACCACCAAAACCGCATCAAGACCAATGGCTCTCTGGCTCCCACTGAAGTGGATGGGAAGAGAGTCAACCGCATGCTGGCGGACGGGAATGTCTTGTCGGACGGGATGCTTGCTGTGGCCCCCAAGAAAGTGAATGTCACCTCGTCAGAGGATGAACTGTCAAACATCCTTGGTGGAGGAGGTAAGCTGTCGGAGATGTTGGACTTGGCATAAAATGTGAACCACGGGGCATGAGTGTAATGAAGGGGAGAGACAGCACTGAACAAAGAGCTGTGACGTCTTTATTTGTAGATGTGATTTTTTTTTCTCGCACTCTTAATGCATGCACGAACTGTCCACTCTTATCAGAACAATAATAAACAGTATCAGTGAGCTATTGGTGACAGAAAAGAGTTTCTGTGTTGCCTACTGTATCTGCAAAAAAAAAAAAAAAAAAAACAGGAATATCCTACATAGTAGTTATCATACCTGAGTGAAGACTGAAGAACAAGAATAGGTCTTTATTGACTAATGTAACTTAGGAAACTGAGGAAGATGCATAAAAAGCACTGTGAAAACACAGCTTGATATTCTTGCTGCAGTGTTGCAGCAAGAAAATTGTAAAGCAACATGAAAAACTCCCAATATAGCTTTCTGTTGCTCAATACGTGCTACATAAATGTGTTTTTCCGAGTGTGGAAGGAGCCCACGAATACACGCAGAATTGCCGCGCGACTGGCCGCTCGAGGCGCATTGCGTGTATTTGCGGGCATCTTTCACGCTTGGAAAAACATATTTATGTAGCACGTATTGAGCAACAGAAAGCTGTATCGGGAGTTTTTCGTGTTGTTCTACAATTTTCTCATTGACACTTTGATAATTAGGAAATTATTTCTTGAGTTAGATAATTAATTACAATTACCTAGTTAAATCTCAGTAACGAAAAAATTACTGGCGGCTACTTCGCTGCACTGGAAACAATATGCACTAGGTTTGCTTCGCGTAACGCCGTTCCTCTTTTTTTAAATCGTGCTGCGTGATAGCTGGGACACCCTGTATATATATTTCAGCACACTTTTCATATGATCAGGTGTCATTATTATCTGCCATTTATTGCCACTTTCAAATCCTTGTGTCCTGGTGTACTTCAGGACCGAGGGGTCTGTCCAACCATGCAGGCTCCAGCTTGTCAAGCCCGCGATCTGATGGTACCACCTTGGCTGGTGAGAAGACGCCAGTGCCTGCATTGGCCTATCCACAGTCTCCGCGCACTCGCATTCGCACTGTGGCAACGCTAGAGCGCTCGCCTGAAGTCTTTGAGAACCCTCTTGCCTGGAAAGAGCTGGCTTCAGCTCATGGTGGGAAGGCCCTGACACCTCCTGCCACCATTGTGCCACCCATCTTTGAAGACATACCAGTTCTCAAAGATTTGCCACAGCAACACTCACTCCCAAGGAAGCTGCCTGAGCGTGGAGGTTCCCTCAACATCCGCAAGGCTTCGGAGGAGTCCAGAGTTCCTCTGCGAAGGGTGTGTTTTTTGAGCTAGGCAGCCATAAGGGCTAGTTAGTGATACTCCATGGCAAAGCGTGCTGTTTGGGGTACTGAGGGATGTGGACACACATGCAAATAAGTAATTTTGTACTTATATGCATTATGTACTACTGTATATATATAACAAAATACAATAGTATTTTGTTATGTCTACTGGTCATGTGTGTTTGCACCATTCACTCGCACAAGCAGCTTTTTGCCATGAAGCTCTGTTCTTTCAACCCATTGGCTGGCAAAGCCGGCAGACTACCATGTGCAAGCATTGGGGTTTTATTGCCAAGGCTGGCAATTTGCCAGGTGTGAAATATTGGTTAAAAAAAGCTATTCGCAGATGGCACGACAGCCAGTATATCTTGGACAAGTTTAGAAATGTCAATATAAGTCACTAAATGTCCACTTCAAGGTTGGTTTAATTTTTGTTTTTGTTTTTAGCTTATATCTGTAGAATGTTAGCTCGTGCATTCTACTGGTGAAAAGATTCTCTATTGCTGTGCTTTGTTGGATTAAGAAATCCTCGACATTCTCTTTGATAGTGACGTCACACTCGGGTGATGATAATGAGTACTTGGGACAGTCTTCTGAAGACAGAAATGATCCATAAACAGTTTAGTGTACTACACATCCTGAAGCGCTGCTATGTTTCAAGCTTTTCAACCCAAAAGTGAATATGGCACACAATTAAGGTTCTGAACTGCAGAATGCTGCTTTGTATTGTAAATGAAACATTTTTTTTCACGTTTTTTCAGCGTTTATTACCATAGAACATTTTATAGTCAATGCGACGTAGAAGTTTGCAGAGTGCACATATGAGGCAAGAATAACCTGAACAGAGGGCCATGCAACATGCATATTATGTAGCTAATGGGTTAACAAGGTGACCATAGGAGCTAGTTGGTCATGCATTGTTGACATCTTGATGCACTGTTTTGAGAGGCAGTATGCAGTAAACAAAAACACATAAAAGTATACTTGTGTGTATCTGCTTGGTGTGCAGGCACACACAAGTCTGTTCTCTGTATGCACATCATATTGCACTGTTACAGGTATATAGCTAGCACCCATTTGGCTTTCTGTTGACACTGCAGAAGCATGGTGCTGACATAGAAACATTTCTCCTTGACAGCTGGCTAACGGGTTAGCCAACATCTGTGTTACAAACAACCTGTCAAACTGCACAAGCAGCTGTAGAAATTTGTCAATAGCAGGAATTTTACGTTACTCTGACCACTTTAGGCAATTCATATGAGTCACGAATAGTAGTGCTGGCCAATACGTGTGGTTTTGTTCTTTGTCTTGCAGAACTCCATAAGAAAAACAGTGGAAACCTTATTCTAGCTTGCAGTGCAGAGTGCGCTGCAGAGCACAGTACACTCTCTAAGCTACAGTAGGATTTCCATTGTGTACATTTCTTATACAGTGCTCCTCATTTTGAAGGCCACTCAGAGGCACTTTTGTTTTGTAATTTCTACCTACTGGCATGTTGCTGCAGTCAAAACTTCACTTCTTGTATCTGTCAACAGCCAAGTTGCCTGTGTTAAGCTCTCATTAAAATATACTGCCATATAGGCAACATCATCTTGATGTATTACTTTTATTTCATCAGGATCCAGTTTACATTCACGATCAAGGATATTGGAGCAGCTTTGATGCCACATTTGTTTCGGGAAGACAAGGATGGAGTAGCTTTGGAACATTATTTGCCTGTTGCTGCACTTTCTAGTAGTGAGCTGTGACTGACCACAGTTCATTGGAGCACTCGTTTCGTTTTGGTGGGCATGCTGATGCAGTCTTTTGGTTGTAATAGGGTTGTACTTGCTACAGCATTGCTCACTTTGTGCCCATGCCTCTAAACGGCTCAAGGGAGTCGTACTTCGACATATTGAACTTTTTGCCCTCATCGCCAGTATGTTGCAATCGCAGGGAAAGAATTAGGACAATGAAGCTAGTGTCCGATTAGTCACATAGCGCTGGCTCGACGGCCTTTTCAGGCGCGTCTCGCTGTATTACAGTCTCATCTGCTAGGAGGCGCTAAGGAATGGTTGCCAATCCCAGCAGGAAGTATCCTCATGTAAATACCTGGGATAGCCTGTATGTACTGGAAGGAAAAGCTTTCATGTGTGTTCGACTCACACGCACGTGCACACACACACACACAAATTTGCAGGTGTTTGGTGATTGAAATAGTATGATGGTGGTTTCTTGATAAATTGTGTCTGCTCTTGTTCCACTATTTTGCAGGTAAGGTCAAGCTCAGATGACATCAGTCTGTTAAAGAGGCAGCGTGAGGATTCGTTTCAGCAAATAGCAAAGCTCAAGAAGGACATGTTCACTCTAGAAGCACGGGCTAACGAAGGGATGAGAGAGGTACAGACTTTATTTGGTTCCCTTCCTCATGTTCATATTTCAGTTCATTCTGGTTCATGACGCCTGTTGTTGCTATGAGGAGTCATGATGGCACTGCATCATTTAAAAGTGCAAGTGCCACTGAAGGCAAAATTATTTCAGACTATGAACTCTGTTATGCTGTCTTGTAGCGTGAGAACTGTGTTTGCAACCTCAATTCATAATCCTGCACTTGATGCTCATCAAAGTGTAACACTTTGCGAACTTTGGCCGGTTGGTACATACTTAGGCAAAGTGTAAAAAAAAAAAAACATATTCTATTGTGCAATTCAGTTGAATTGTAATCCCTTATTGTTGCATTAATAAATATTGATTGATACCTGCAATGTGCATGGAGCCCTATGGACTTCGTCGCATTACGGCTGCAAAGTAACAATAATGAAGCAAGTCCAATAAAATTGGTATCTGAAAAGTTGGTCAGTTGTTGGTCAGTTAGTTCATAGCAGTGTATAACAATATATATTTTTTTTCTCTTAAGATGTCCCAGTAGACGTAGTTGACAGAATTGTGATGTCATTTCTATCTTTTAATGCTGAATTGCCATTCGTAAACTTGGGAGTTGTAAATTTGGTGTTATACATTTTAAAACATTTCTTATTTTTTCAGTTCTCGGTGGGAGGGGGCGGGGGGAAGGTTATGGCCCCGGGCCGGGCCCGGGTCTCGCCATAAAGTTTTGATCGGGCTCGGGCGGGCCGCCCAACGTAAAAACGGGCCCGGCCGGGCCCGGGCTGAAATCTGCTTCCATGAACTCCGGTCTTGTTTTGGTATATTCAGCGTGCAACAAGAGCTCATGCGCACAGAAAATTGCTTCTTTTCCCATGCATTTTTGTTTTCTCTTTATTCCACAACACAACAGCAACTTTATTGCTGGTTTGGGATTTAGCCTTGTGTGGCGCAATCTGGGTTAGAGTTCACACTGGGAAGCGGCAAGCGGGCGGAAAGGCACGGGAAAATCTTTTCCGCGCGTCCAAGGTTCACATTTGTTTTTACCGCCGCTGCCCCGAATGCGTACGTTTGTCGGCGTGGTGTCGCTCATTATCGCATTATTTCCGGGTTCATTCATTGGCCGGGCTGGGTAGACCTTCGGCAGTTTTTTCTCACACGGGCTCGGGCAGGTTGGTGCCAGCGTGATTATAGGTAGAGCAGTTTTTTCTCGGGCTCGGGCACAGCGTGTGCTTTTTGACCTGGGCCCAGGCCGGGCTCGGGTTTTTTGACGCGGGCCCAGGCCGGGCCCGGGCCAGGCTCGGGCTTTCTGGTGGTGTGAATGTAACATGCAGCGAGTTATTCTCGGGCGTCTCAACTCTGAAAAACATATATTTTTCGGTCTTGGGCCGGGTTCGGGCCGGGTTCGGGCCAGTTTCGAGCTGGGCTCGGGCCGGGCTCGGGCCTAAGGTAAAGGGGTGGCGGGCCGGGCCGGGCGGGTAACGTAGATTATTTCCGGGCCCGGGTATCGCCATAAATGTTTTGATCGGGCTCGGGCGGGCAGCCCAACATAAAAACGGGCCCGGGCCGGGCCCGGGCTGAAAAAAATCGGCCTGTGCAGTGCTCTAATCTGGGTTGTCTGTTGATGTCTTGTGCGAGCAAACAGCACCACACACTGCTGCCACACTGCCCGAGTAAATGCACACCAGTTACACTCAACCAACATGTGCAAAAATTTCTATTTCTCGGTATACTTCTCGGCAGAGTCTAAATCATTGGCTGTGGCTTTAAAGGTATAAAATTTTAGAGTAACATGATTTAATTTGTTTAGTGTGTGTGTATTGACTAGTTACTTCAAATTAGTTCTCACAGATCAATGCAAAAAGAGGATCTGGACATAGTTGCATAAGTGTTCATGTGCAGCTGGCCAATTTACTCTTTGTTTCTGGTCTCTTTCATGGGACCATCTTGTAGATAGTGTAGTCTAAACATCTGCGCCGATCCCGAAGGTAGATCTGGTACCGGTAGTACCACTCTTCCGGTTGGTGGTACATACCACTGGTGTTACTGTGCCATACTTCTGTGAGTGGTGGTATCAATACCAAAGCAGTCCTAGGTTTTTTGAATGATGTAGTACTACATGTAATTAGCCCGAGATATTCGTAGCACATCCTCTCGCCAGAGGATGCTGCTGCGATACTGTTTTGTATAGCACATGCCTCCAGGTCTTTATGTTTCAAGGGCTCTGTTTAGGCAATAGTGCTTCATGCCAATTTTCGCATCCGACATATTTTGTATATTGTAACATTTATTCGCAATGCATATTTAATGCTCATAGCACACATTAGTCATTGCCATAATCTTATTATATGTAGATTTTACGCACTTTAAAGCAACTATTTTTAGGCCCCCTTACAGCCACTTCATATCCACCACTTGTAATTCATCGCTCCAATTTGAACTCATTAACACTGGCCTGGCGCTCTTTGGCCATACTTGGCCCTTGCGCCACAAAACACTACATTCATCATTGTGGTATCAGTGGTACTGGGAGCATTCTCGCATTCTTCTCTCGTAACAGCTAGCATTCTGAGATGCTGTCGTTGATATGCTGCCCCTTGGTCAAAGATGCAGATGCTTTTGTTTGAGATGCTGCGGGCCTCAAAATAAATTCTATGGGTCGTACACCCATTCTCTCCCCCAATTGTCATTCATCACCGTCAACTAGACGTTGAAGGGCCTTCCAACATTTTAAAGTCTTTCAGCACAACTCTTCAACGTGTCGCAAAGTGTGCAATCACTGCACTTTCACTATGCTAGCATTCCTAAAGCTCTCAATTTCTGTACATTACGATCCACCTTTGGGTCACATGTCATATCTCTCAGGAGCAACAACAAATACAGTGGAATCTCGTTGATACGATCTTCATGGGAACCGGAAGATAATGCGTATCATTCTAAAATCGTATCATCCAATGTATCACCCAACCTAATCGTATTATCGGGAAAAGAAAAGAATGTATCATCCCGAAAAACGTATTACGAGGAATCGTATCAATGATGTTCCACTGTATATCACTTTGGCACTGCATCTGCATTTTCATAGCTGTGTAGGGGAGTAATCACCATGACCTACCAGTGATCCAGCCCACAGTGAATGTTGTGATAAAAAGAAATTGAACTTTTGAGTGCTATTATGTAATGATTGTTCCCAATTTTATTCTTTTTGCTCTTCATCACTGGTTTGCACGATGCTTAAAAGGCTGTACAAGGGAGTTCTCACATCCTTTGGAAGTCTCATACCCTTTTAAAACCTGGAAGTATAAGGTAGCTCTGACACCCTTCGGAAGTCGTTTGCCATTGCTTAGCCATTATATAAGGTGCAATTCTTTGCTTTTCTCAAGCCTTTCCAAACGCTTCAATGTTTCCAAGTTTAGTACTTCTGTAGTCTCCATTTAACCGATGCTTGTACGTGTAGACTGCATATACTGTGCCAACGCCAGCGTCCGGCTGCACATTCTGACGGCCTCTATTGCTGGCTTCACTTCACTGCATTGCTGGATGACTTCAAGTTTCCATCTTCCTGTGAACATTTTGTCTTGTTTAAATCGTCACATAGTGTGTGGCAGTGCTAATGAAAACTTGAGTTGCCCTGCATCTGTTTCTGTTGTCTAGGCATGTATCTTATCAGTACACAGGGGTTTCTCATCTGTATGAGTTAAAAAAACAAGCAAATGCAAACTTTTAACAACGAAGCTGTTTAAGCTGGAGGTAGTCCGGTGGAGTACGCAGAAAACTCCTCTGCCTGGCAATGACGTCACGGGCGTCGCCTAGCAACGGAGTGCCACCTCCTCACATACTACTACTTCGCCGAGCTGGGGGAGAGAGAGCTGAAGAGAGAGTGAAAGCCGAGTATAAAAAAAGAATCGCACAGAATAGCGGATGCAAGGTGGAGAGGAGGAGTGAGGCAGGTGGTAGTGGGAGGTGTAGAACTGCTGCCAACTCCGACCGAGTTACTCTGTGTTCGCGCCAAATACGCCCGGGGTAAGTGACTGCAGCCGATGCCTCTGGTGGCGGCTCGGCAGGTTTTGACCAGAAAACTGGACACTCGTCGCTTCCGAAAGATTGAAGTGAGAGCTAGGGAAGCTGAAACCAAGCGTCTTGCCTAACCTCCGCAGCAGCACCGCTCGCTCCTCCGCCGTAGCTCTGCCTAGCTTCTGCCCACAGCCGCACGGGGGCGAAGCTAGGCAATGACATCGCTCCAGAGTATATAGCTCCGCATCGCTTAGGTGCGGAGACACACTTTGCCTCGCGAGTTTGCGCCGAGCACATGGGTCGTCTGACGAAGATCGTCACGCCTGAAAAAGAGGAGGAGCGGCGTGAAAAGCGCTGCGCTGCCACTTGAGAGCGACTCCGAAGACTTTGCACTGATGCAGAATTTCCCCAGCACCTTCACCTAAAGCCTAGAAAAGCCAAGCTTATAGAAAGGCTAAGTTAAAGCTAAGAGAGAACTAAGGTAAAGCTAATGAAAAGGCCACGTTAAAGCTAACAGAAAACCAAGTTAAAGCTGAGAGAGAACCAAGTTAAAGTTGGGGAAGGGCTACCAGCTTCACTGTTTGCTCAGACTTTGCACCACTAGTGTGAAGCTGCCCCCATTTTTTCATGAGCTGCCCATTATGCAAGCTGCCCTGTGTTTTGTTTCACTTGTCTTTATTGCTGCCGGAAAGATGCCTGCATGTTCTTGTGCTTGTGTTTTTCTTGTGCACATGTTCAAGTTTGCTTGCATATTGCAATTTACAGCTGGAGCTGGAACATGCATTGCTAACGGGTGAGCTGACCGATGCTCAAGCTTGTCAGAAGTCAGATTTCGCTATCCTAGAAGAGATCCAAGAGGAAGAAAGACGACTCAGCCAGCAGGCCGAATTAGATCGTGAACAGGTAAGCTTGGGATTTACACCTCCAAAGTCTCGCAGCTGTTTGGCTTATTGTCTGCTTAAACTGACAGATAGCTTGCGTAAAAGTGTTCTTACATATATAAATATTAGTTGAAAGGGGAGAGGGGGTATTCACATGTGGCAGCTCCTATTAATTTTTAAAGCAGTTGTTCACTGGTACATGTACCATTGGTGGCAGTCATTTTCGTATATGTTTTGTATTTCTTTGAGGCCCTTTTGTTTAAGAATTTATCCATGCTTTCAGCTGTTGTTTATTATTAGCTAAGACATTGACCTGTGCGTGACTTTTTCAATTACCGAATGCATTAAAAAAAAATAACTACGTGAACTTTGCTGAGGTTCCATTGACTGACAGCTTTTCTAAGTAGGTGATCTAGTGAAATGATCATTGTCTTTCGATGTCAAAGACCTTTACGAGCTTTTACAAATGGGGGATGACTGCATTGAAAAAGTGAGCATTTTATTTATCTGGCCCTTCAGTGTTGGTATGACAAATGAACAGAATGTGCACTGGAATTAAATTAGAATGACACAGCTTTTTGATTCCAGAAGCAGCTCATGCCAGTCCGAAACAGTTTAGAAGGCATTACGGTAATTAAAAAATTAGATTATGAGCTTTTACGTGCCAAAATCCGATTATGACTCCGGAATAATTTAGACCACCTGGGGTTCTTTAACGTGCACCTAAATTTAAGTACATGGGTGTTTTCACATTTCGCCCCCATCGAAATGCGGCCGCCGTGGCTGGGATTTGATCCCTGCGACCTCGTGCTTAGCAGCCCAGCACTATAGCCATTAAGCAGCCTCGGCAGGTGGCATTACGGTAATGCTCAGGGAGCTCTTAATGGAAAAGTCTGCAAAACATTTTCAAAATCAGATTCTCCCACCTGACTAATGGGAATTAACTACGTCCAGCCGACTGAGCTTAGAAAAAAACAGTGGCTTGAATTTATTCACTATGTCACGCCCATAAACTATTCCTTGACCCCTCTTCATATTTGTTGCAGTTATCAGCTATACTTGTTTATCACTGCAGCCGGGATGTGATAACACTGTATTTTGCATGAGCAAACTCATCCCAAGTGTTCTTGCAGCCGGGATGTGATAACACTGTATTTTGCATGAGCAAACTCATCCCAAATTTCCTTGCTGTAGCATAACGACTTTGTTGGAGCGAGTCAAGGAGCTGATCTCACAGTGGCAATTTTCTGTTCTTCATTGTATGTTCCTTCATTGTTCACGTGCTTTCATACAATGGTATGTGTTGCCCTTCTTACTTGGACCGTGTGGCCGCAGTAATCAATCAATAAAAATTAAAAATGCAGCTTATAATGTAATTGTATGCATGAAGGTTACGACAAGTGAACTTATTGATTGTTGTCCTAAGTAGAAAAGTTGATTGTCCTGCATATCTGAAAATTGGCAGGAATGCTGGGAGCGCTGTATTGCTGCGCAAGGAGACTATTTCAAAGGTGACAGTGTTTGAACGCACATAAATAAAGGATTTTCTTCGACACAGAGCCAGGCTCGAGCCTTTTTGATACCACCTCATATATAGTTGCATGTGAGATACTATAATTTGTTATTATTCGTGTCGGAGCCCTCATGTTTTGCTCATTAGCCCATCATCACACTTTGTTTAATATGTTTTTGCGGCCTTCTGATGTTCATTTGAATGTTCATTTTGGCACCTGCTTCATCATTTACAGTAACATCTCATTAATATGTAGTTATCAAGGAACGTGAATCAGGTACGCACTAAGCGGTGTGCTATCAACTGACAATGGCAGATGAGTGGCTATAGACTTACTGGCCAGAAAAGAACATGCGTCTAATTCTCACTGAACACACACGGAGACAAGTTCTATTTGCGAGCAGGCAGCAAAAATCACAGGCTTTTATGCCTGTGATTTCACTTGCCGCAGTGACGGCCTTGCATCAACGACGGCATGCCCCAACTCAGCAAGACTGTGAGCCAGTTTCTCTATCAGGCCCCACTTCTCTGTGAATGCCCTCATGACGGAAACGCTTGCGTCGCGTCGGATACGGAAGGGCCATCATCCACTGCCACATTACTGTCGTGGACGGCATGAAAGCACCAGAAGCTATGCGAGCAAGAAACACGTCATGGCCACTATGTTTTAGCATCACTATCGGTGGCAATTGCAGTCCGTGAAATGTGCATGCCCTGCAATTTCACTATCTATGGTCCATATTGCCGATTC
This sequence comes from Dermacentor silvarum, assembly GCF_013339745.2. Lineage (NCBI taxonomy): Eukaryota > Metazoa > Arthropoda > Arachnida > Ixodida > Ixodidae > Dermacentor > Dermacentor silvarum. The sequence continues at coordinate 168,181,216 of NC_051159.1, forward strand.
AGTGCTTGTACGTGCCGGAAAATGAATACTACGCACTAACTGTTTGGCGTGCGGTAAGTGACTACGGCTCAAGCGGTCAGCCAATCCATTAAGTTCAGTGGCGGCAGGGTGAGAGATTCATCATACTATATATATTCAGACTATATTTAAACCGAAATGACTTATTAAACGGGTGTCTATTAACGAGGTTTTACTGTATTTCTGAACTGCTTCATGTGATTGCTCCTTATGCAAGCACTGTGCAGTCGTGTGCTAGAAACAGCCCAATGTTGCCCAATTTTTAAATGTGCACCATTAGAAGATGCTAGCATTTGGTGGAACAGCACATCCAAATTGAGTCTGTCATCCAGAGTGGCTGACGTATAAATGGGACGGTGTGCAGGAGCACCTGCAGCTGGAGGTGTCGCGCGGCCGCATCGAGCAGTGGGAGCAGCTGACGCAGGAGCTGCGCGAGGTGCTCGAAGAAGCCGGGTCCCTGTCCCGCCGGCCCGAGCTGGAGGAGCGCTACCGGCGCGAGCTCGAGGGGCTTGACGGCGAAAGGAGGGCCTTTGAGGACCTCGAGTTCCGCCAGCTTGAGCGCCAGGCGCGCCGCGAGGAGGAGCGCGAGGCACTCGTGGCACGTGCCGACCGTGTACGTCAAAACCTGCGTGACCGGCAGGTAAGAGTGGGATGCACAGGCGAGCTTCATGGTCTGGCATATGTGGCCAGGGGTGCAAGTGCATGTGGAATAGTGCAGCACACCATTTACATAATTCAAGAATAAAAACCGCAATCAGAATAGGCTAGTCTCTCTCTTTATGTCTACTCTAACTTAATGCCACCAAGTGTTTGCCTAACAGCAGAGCCGTAAAATCTAGAGGAACCCTGAGGGATGGAAAGCATTTCTTCCATTGATCAGGTGTGTCTTTTAATGAGAAAATGTCATTTTCATGCGAGTCCGAAACATTAAAACCATTAAAAGTTTAGGCCTTAATAAATAAAACTAAATATCCGCAGAGTGCAGTGATTCCTCTTGCTCCGAACTTGTTTACTGTGACAGCGGTTACTCTGCCTACTCCCCCAAATCCCCCCAACTTTGCTTAAAAATTCCTGAAACCCTGTGTAGACTCCCAAACTGTGTGCAACGATGGCACGACAGTGGCAGGCACGATCAGTGTGGCCATGCAGCCTGACAGCAGCATCACAAGGATGACAGTAGCGTAATGGCGGCATTGACTGATATCTAAGACAGTGAATAACTCTTTTCACGAGAAGAACACTTTATATGACTACTACGCTAAAAGCTGCACAGCAAAAGATTGCTGCATTGTGCACCAGCTAAGCTTCTTGTGTGTGTGTGTATATTCTCCCTTTTGTTTCTGAAATGTATGTGCATATGCCAATGATCTCAGTCTGTATTGCTCCTGGTTCCAATTGCACATTGCCACAGTGGCGTGAGCTTGATGCCAAGTGCTCGCAGTGGGCAACATTTGATTTTTCTTCACCATACAGCAAGCTTGAGGGTGAAGGAGGAGGCATGAGAACAACGATTGCGTAAAATAACGACAACCACCACCGAGTAGGCCGCTGTGTAACAAGGCAGACTGATAGAGGGAAGCCACTCACAGGCTCTTGAAGGGCCCTTCATTATGTTTGGTGATTTAAAAAGGACAAACGCAGAGCACAGATTAAGCAATAAAAATTGTGTATGCAGTGTATTACACCAGTGTATGCTTCAAAAGTAGCTAAATATTCATATGATGACCCCCACAGCTTTCTTCTCGGAGGAGCCACACTCCCCACCACGAAGATGACATTGTCACAGCTGTTGCCCTTGCATCACTTGTATTACCTGCAGCATACAATATAAGCAGCAATGCGAATTACAGGAATTCTGTGCAACATAGAGTGCACTAGTGCCACCACTTGAGATATGCCATGCAGCAACAAAATAAGGAAGAGGGGGGGGGGGGGGAGGATTCTGGGAGGACTGAGATTATGGCCTCATGGTGCCAGAGTGGAGCCCTCGGCTCCGCTCTGGTTGAAGGACGGGGAGAAATGTCACTTGCATGCGCTGGTTGAGGCAATGGGAGAGAGCTGCAAAGGGGATAACTGGCTACCTCTTATGATTGCTTCAGAGCATACCATTTATTTCCGTCTTCGCTATTACTGAACCTTCTTTAAGAATCCTTGTGGCAGAACACTTGCTGGATGGCAGTTTAGAACTTCTAGTGCATAACTAGAATTTCCAATGGGGCCTGGTGACGAGGCATTTAACTGCTGCTGCAGTAGAACAGGATAGGCGTTGGTGAACATGGTTGCTTTTGCTTATCGGCTCTTGCTTACTGTTTCGTCTTTGTGTTCAGTGAGATAAATTCCGGGGAGTCCTCGCTTTTTCAAAACTTCTTAGTAGTATTTGTTTGCAACTGTAGCTGCATCATGAGGAATGAAATAGTGGAGAAATGCATTAATAAGTTCAGCAGCGAATTTCGGATTTCACGAGCTGTAAGCAGTTTTACTAGACCTTATCTAAACAAATTTAAGCTTATCTCATTATATTGTTTTTTATGCCACTACAGGAGCTGGTGTTTCATCACAGTGTGTTAAACATGCACATGTTGGTAACTCAGTATGAAGACTTATTTATTGATGCATTAAATTTATTCGTTACCTACATTTCGCCCGAGGCTATTAAAGTATGGGAGAGTCAACAACTAAACATTCATGTTTTCAACACATGTTCATATTGTGTTTTGAATTGTCTGCCTTTGTTTCTTTTTTCCCGCAGTTGAGAATTCGCGAGCTCTTGGAGCAGCAGAAGACGGTGCAAATGCAAATCGAACAGGAGCAGTCCAGCTCCGAGATTGAGAAAAAGCTTGTACAAACTCAGTTGCAGCAGGTAATTTCTCTATTCTGATTTCTCCATTCATGCATAGTCTTTATCAAAAGCAGAAGGGTTGCATTGCCTGCAACTGCCAGGCTCACTACAGGCTGATTAAAGGAGCTCCTTCTCTGGTGTGCCATAAGTTCATCATGGGGAATGAAAGTAAGTGTTGTACTCATAATCCAGAGGTCTGAAGTGTCAGGAGCGCCACGGGAACCGCAGCACATAGTCGCAAGCATAAAATTGTGTCGCCACCTGCCGGCAGCAGCAGAAAGCAGCCAGTCAGGGAGGTTTGCCACGTGTTGCCCGCTCCTGAAACACTCGGCAAACCTCCCTGACCGGCAGCTTGGTGGCGACACAATTTTATGCTTGCAACATCACGGCAGCAGCTCGCATCCCCATAGTGAAGACAAATTTGTACTTTTTTCTTAAAAACCAGGCAGTTAACTGTGGCAAGTGTTATACTAAACGAAGTCGACTCCAAAATGTGATGTTTGCAAAATGTGAGCACGAACAGTGCAGCGGTGAGGAGCGCAAAATATTTTTTCAAACACGTGCAGCGAAATATGCAGGACCCTGTATGGTGAAAGCCTGGAGTAGCCTACATACTTTTGAAAAAGGCTGTACATAGTATTTCAAGGCCCCTTGTGGGGCATTGCAGAGGACGGGTGGGAGAGTGAAAAATAATATTGATGCGCACAATGTTCACAGTCTATAACAAAAAGAAAAAAAAAAAAACTAAGTCGCAGTTTCGCCCGAAAGGCGAAGCATTGATTGCAATAGCAAATTATTCGACAGCTATACGAAGTAAGGTTAATAGTTTTATCAGCTGCATAAACTGCTGTAAACATTCGCTTACTAACTAAATTAACAAGCACACTGTCAAGCGTGCCCAGGCAAACACGAAAGATCTCACTCAATGACTGCGGACACTCACTGTCAGAATGCTGGCGTGAAGAAGAGCGGCAGTAGCAACAAGTAAATTTCCATTCGTGCTGCCTCTCGCTTCAAAGCAAACTAGGTGCGCAAGAATACAGCGCAAATGAAGCTATCAGCTATCTCGTGTAGCCTAGCCTTCGAACCCACCGCAGATTAACTCCAAGACAAGGCACGTACGGCAGCAGTCAGCTGCTGCATCTGGAGAAGCAGAGGTGCTGCGCACTAACCTGGCCCAGATTGCAGAGGCATTTTTCTTTTTTGACTTATATTGTGTGGTGTATTCTAAATGAACAGCACAAGTACGTTTTTACTCGCATTATGAATGCAGTTTTTTTTCTAAAAAAGTATGCGCTAAATTGGGGTTCCGCTCATTATGCAGGGTAAAATTTTGAGCGATTTTTTTTCCTCAGCCACCTCTAAAAAAGTTGCGGTTTCGCCCGATAGGCAAACCATTGATTGCAATACCAAATGCCTAGACAGCTACACGAAGTATAGATAATAGTTTTATTGGCTGTATAAGCTTGCAAATATTCGCTAACTATGTAAATTAACAAGCAGTGGTGCCGGCACGCACAGCCAACATGAACACATCGAACTCGATGACCGCGGACACTCGCTGTCGCAGCGTTGGACGTGAGGAAGCGTAGCAGCAACAGTGAGTGAAGTGACCTTCATACTGTGTATCGCTTGAACGCAAACTGAGTGGCGAGAGTGGAGCACACACAAAGGTAGAAGCCACTGTTGCTACCTAGACTCAGCCCCCGACGCAGGTTCACTTTCAAGATAGGGCGGCTGCACAATTCGCAGTTGCGCGCGCCACCCCCCTTCCTCCCCTTCCCCCGGCGCCATGCGTGTGACTGGAATACGGCGCGTTTCCTCCCCACTTTCCTCCCTCGAATGCGGGAGTTTGAGGTGCAATCGTCGGCGCCGACGATAAAAATGCGCCTGGAGTGTCCATATGATTGCTATCGCAATAAAAGTAGGCAGACCCACGGTCCGATTTGGTGTTCGATTCGGTGTCCGATTCGGTGTCCGATTCGGTGTCCGATTCGGTGTCCGATTCGGTATCCGATTCGGTGTCCGATACAATTGTACCCGCCATACGCCATATCAAATGCCGAATCGTACTGCGTCTCTCCTACTTCATGGCAGCAAATTCAGGTTGCACTCATTATGCGAGGAAAAGAAAGAAACACACTTCTTGATTGGAAAAGGGTGGGGGGGGGGGGGTGCGTTATTAAAGCGAGTGCGTTCATTATGCGAGTAAATACGGTAAATGTGAGCAGACCAACTTACGATGCTTGTGTGTTGCCTTCCCCTACTGTCTTAGGAACAACGGAGGCTGGAACTCTTGGACCAGCAGCTGAGGAATGCTACTCGCACCCCACAGCACATCTCTTTGGACTCCAGTGATGACAGTAGCTCTTCCGATACAGAAATGGTAATGGAATTCCTGGTATTGCCAGTCACCACTACTACGGTGCAGGAGTAGGAGCCTAGTTATGTTTTTGTTCATAAAACCGTAATAGAAAGTTTCACTTCTAGTGTAACAGCTCTATATAGAGGCATATTTTTGTACAGCAGAACCTTAATGACACAAATCTCTGAGGGCTACAAAATACATTTGCTTCATCCAAAATTGACACCACCCATAAATCAAATAACCTACTACCCTTAGACAATATGTGACCAAAATATGTATGCAAAATCTTAAAACTTGTATGCTCATCATGTTACACATTTAATGCAGGGCTACTTCAGTGTTCCAAAATTGAGGCTCTAAAATTTTAATTCGCTGATTTTACTATATCTTGGCACTTCATAAAACATATGGGCAAAGGCTAAGAACAGCGCAGACGACAATTACAAGGACGGTACATTAAAACTACCTGACTGTGAGCTATTAATTTTATTTGTCGTATACAGTAGAACCTCGTTGATACAGTCTCGTTTCGGTAGTTTCCTGGTGCCAGCGTTCGCGAATGAGAACACAAATGACCCAATACAGTTATGCTTCTTTTTAAAGCAAAGCTTTATATGGCTAGGCGAAATCGCCTGTGTGCAGAAAACTATCATCATCAGCATTGGCTCGAGTGTCGACGTCGTCTTCCGCAGCTGGCTCGTCGGCGCCCCTCGGTTTGCGCTCGTGCCACTGCTCCCGCGTTCGTCGTCGTCTTCTTCCACAGCTGGCTGTGTTGTCGCTCATCATTCCGGCATAGAATTTCACTTCTCTTTTGAGGTCGTAATGGGGAGGCCGCATTTACGGGTATGAGCCATTGCTTAAGGGGTATGAGCCATTGATTGTCTTACGTAATGGACAGATTTAATTTTGAAGAAATTTCATGGAAATCCATTCAGAATAATTGCGCTCAGGAAAGGGCTCATTGTCGACGTGCCGATTCTAGCGTGAGGGCTTTCAAAGCCTAGGCGAAACTTCAGCGAAGAGCCGCGGACCCAGAGTTGAGAGAGTGCAGGCGTTGCGAATTTCGCTCTGGCAGCATTGTATTCTGGAGTTGCCCGCCAGCTCGATTTCGTTTGGGTTTTTCATCGCAGTCTTAAAATATTATGCAACAGAAAAGAGGACAATGTGTCTCTCTCGCTGCCCAGTCTCTACCAGCTCGACGCACGTCGGCATCTTGTGCTGCAATAATTCGCGCAGTGCTTCATGTTACAAGATATCATCTACAGTGCAGTCTACCAAATTTTTCGGTGACATTGGATTGTACATTTTTTAGTTTAGTACGTTTTGCTCGTGTTTTTTTTTCAAAAACATATGCAGAAGGTTCTACTGTATTTGCTTGGCTATTTCTGATTGCTTGTTAGCACTGCGAGTTTTGTGAAAGGTCCAGCGCTAGTTTTTTTGTTTAACCTGTGCTTGGTGGTTGAGCTAGAACTATTAAAAATATATCTAATCTCGCATTGATAGTAGGTCTCTTTAAACATGATGGGAGGCACAGTTTTCAGTTTGCACATAACCTGAAAAAAAAAAAAAAGAATACAGAATTCTGTTAGCTACAATAAGATCCTTTGCAGTGCCATATTATTAATTGTCACATTTGAATGACTACAACATTACCCACAAATAAAGTGCCCGGGCTTCCATGACATGCAAATTGCTGAACACATTTGACTGCCTGATGCAGGCAGCTTTGTGTAAAAGCATAGAAACAGGGCTTACATTGAGAAAACTCTTATGTAAGTGCCGTCAATTATTGGCTATCACTGTGATCTTAGTGTTGCTATAATACTTGTAGCAATCATAAATGGTGGCCACCTGAACTTTGGCCAATGAGGAAATGCTGTTATCTATTTTAGTGTGGGCAAGTTTACATTAAAGTGTTAAGTAATTGGCTGGGATTCAACATGCAATGCTGGAATCTGAGCTTCTAAATAATAAAATTAAAGCTGATGCATCTTTATACCATTTCAGTTTGCTATGCTCAGTGGAAGGGCTTCTCATCGTTGTGCCGCAGTTTTTTGTCCTGCGATTGAAGTGCCCCGTGATTGGGCAGCCAAAAGTGCCTTAAGCAAAAGGTTGTTATAGTGGCGTGCCAACTGCATTAATAGTATAATTGCATTAATGTTATTGCTTCTCTCAAAACTGCTGTAAAGTGAAATGAAAGAGGCACAAAATGTAAGCAGATTGAACTGATAGCAATTATTATCTCGTGTTTGAATCTTGTCATTTCAGGGCTCTACACTGAAAATAGGGAGCCAGAGCCCTTGGAACCAGAACATCCTGCTCCAAGTCCCAGATGCCACAGGTAAATACTTTTTTATACTGTCTTGATTATGATTTGCACTTGCTCTTAGAATAGGAATTTTGTTGAATAAAGCTTTTTCCCTCTCTGTCTCTCTTTTACAATGACATGCCTAGCACTCATAAGTGATTGCTATGATTTATTCACATATGAAGTAAGTATAAATATATCGACATTGACATTGTCTCCTTTAATCTTGTAATCGGTGCCTTTATAAGCAGGTTGCAGTTCTTATTTTTCTGGAGGCATTGTATGAGGCAAAAGAGTGCCTCCCTGCGGCACATAAGTATCGCGAGACAATAGTACATTCTGAAATAGTGGAATTGTGCTTACTATTACCTCCCTCTATTTAAATATCAATTGGGTCTGTGTACCTTTTCCTTAGCCTTCGGCCAATTGTTGCCAAAAAAGTCGCATGCATTGGTACTAATTTACCTAAGGAAGATTAGGAGTGGCATGTGGTTGCCAATAACAGCATTGATACTAGATGCTTTCATCAACATTGGTTTGGAAAAGTTTTATGAGGACCCTAGCAGAAAAAGTCTTAATAGGAAAACAATAGTTTATCCTCCTGAGACACTTTGTACAATACATCGCACATTACCATCAACTTTTTTTCGAAATTCACTCAGAAGCGATTATGCAAAATATTCATTCTGGGTATGAAGTACGGTGCATGTGTATCTGTAAAGAAGTGGTTTACTCATATTCTTGTCCCCATCCACTTTCGAGAAATTTTCCACTAAATTGATCTAGACCTCTGTGTCGTCCCAGATGGCTGAAAGCAACCTTGAGGTGTGTTTCGAAATCACTGAGATTCTGTGAAAATACCAGACACAACAGCAACATGGGAATGTACTACACATAGTTCCATCTTCATCTCTGCGTTTATGCAATGAAATGCAGTTTTTACCATAGCAAACATGAGGAGATTATTGCGATTTTTACTGTTTCACGTACATGGAGACGCAGCTTTTGGCATCTAGCGGGGGTGTCTAAATTTAAAAAAATTGTTTTTCAAGTTCGTAACATAACAGTAGACAATAAAAACCACCTTGAAGAGTGATTATGTCCCATAGTTGTGTTCTGGTCTCGGGAGGCTATATCAGATTATTGAACAGATTGGTCCTAAGGTGTATTCGTGCTATAGGTGTACTAGTCCTATAGACGTATTTGTGCAATTGGCCTAATAATCTTGTAGGCATATTGTTCCAATGGGCTATTGGCCTGCTATTGTAGGGGTGACAGTACAACACCACACATTCTAGCGCAATACGAACATTTACATCAGGATAAAGCATATTTATACTTTGGAGGACTATGACAAAATTAGGTTAGAAATCATACCATATTTACACTATTATAATATGAGTTTTTTTTCGTAAATAATATTTTTTTCCCCTCTTTTTTTCTTTTGGCCCCTCCACTATTGCTGCCCTTAAAAGTCCTGAGCTCCCATTATAATCGTAATACAAATTTCTTTTTATTTTCTTAAGGGCGCAAACTCTCCCCTCGCGTTATTTTCGCAGTCGCGTTATACTCGTGCAGATACGGTATGCAGGCATGAAATAGCTTCAGGTGTGTCCACAGAGACAGTCAAAAATAATAGGCTGCGCAACGCTCGGACAGCGAAGCTGGCCGATTTATATCGAGCGGCTAGCCTCCAACACGTTCGGCGTAGGCAAGCATCAGCGTTCTTGGCACTGTATCAAACTTGGCTAGCCTGCCTGCGTTTGTGGCATGCAAGGAGCGCTGTTGCTCGTAGGCGCCGACGCGTCCAGCGCTAGTCTCGCGAAATGTCGCGAAAGGGAAGGTACCTCCGAAAATGATCGCTCGAGATACCTTCCTACATGCCTAGTTAAGTTAAACCAAGTTAAGACCTGGCAGCAACCAAGTTAATACCTACTAGTAGCAGCCAGTAAGCTTCGCTGTGCCTAAGCTTTGCGTGACTGAGTGCAAACTTGTTTTTCTCCTGGCTCAGCGCACCGCAGAGAGAAGAGAGACGGGGATTGGGAAGGGAGGGAGCTGGCTAGGAGGAGACCGCGGCGCATGCGCCACGCCGTCCTCCTCCACCCTCCTGGTTGCCATGGCGTCGGAGTGGCAGTTTCTTGATCCGAACCACAAATTACGGCTGGCTTAAATAGCTTCACTGTTAAAAAAAGCGCACAGCTGTCATGACCCACAGAAACTATTAGTAGCCTCCTTTGTGTCAAGGCACCGTGTCTACCTTCATAAAAGTCATGTAAACATATTGCCTGTCACAACATTCAATATATAATATATTGATACTCTAGGCAAACTTTCATCATAATAGATGGGGCAGTGAGCATGTCCAAGGCGGATTATGGATAGGTCAGTCAACACACATTTCATGGGCAACATCGTCAAGGCCTAGGACAAGGCCTAGCCGCCGTATTCTCAAACCATCCTTGACTCTAGGTTCTTCCTCCACTCTGCCACGTTGAGCACAGCACCACTCCTCGACTGAAGAAGATGCTACACTTCTCACGAATTGACACGGAGCGTCATTGAAGTGCAGTGACCATTTCTGTCGAGGGACAGCGCTGCTATAAACTTTCTTGAGTTGAGGTGGAGTGTTGAGTGTTGAGAGGAGGGACATTCTAGAATAGGGGGGTAGGTCATGCCTGCCAGCTCCACTTTGAGTTGGGCCTAGCCAACGCTTTGTCATATTTACCATGCAAAGGGCAAAACGGTGTTCCTATGTGACTATGGATTGCAGACAACTATTGTGAACAGACGGCACAAGTCTCGGCAAACATTGGCAAGAACGCAAAGGGAAAAACTTAAAAAAAAAAAAAAAAACCTGAGGCACCATGTTCTTTCTCGTACTCGTTGATCACGTGCCACCTGTAATGGCATGGTGGAGTGCTGACGGGTGCAAAGAGAGTTTCGTAGCCCCGTTGGCTCCATCCGCCCGTTCCGCCTCATCGCAGTCATGCAACGATTAGGGTGATTTAGCATAGCGGAATCGTGTAAGGCTTGATTGATGTAGCATTCATTTGCCCCGTCCTGTGATTGTCACGATACTGGGTTGCGTCACGAGAGAGCGTTTCCTTGTTGTTTTCAAAAACGGGGTGCCAGCGACATTTAGAGCATTGGTCAATGTCGCTGCCATTGCATTTTTTGATACCGGTGAGGAAACTCTCTCTCTTGTCGGACGCCGGCGCCATGACGGTGACGAGAGGGGGTAGATGACGGCTGTGTCAATCAAGCCTTATTGGAATGCCAGTGACGGTACTGTGCATTTTTGGGCTCCGCCAACACACCGAAGCAAAGGGAGCTACCAACGAATCAAGTCGACTGTATACGAACTGCCAGATTCTGAGCACGCAAGTTCCACGAGTGCCACCATTCTCGTACACTTTTCCAAATGGCATATAGGCACACAATTTTGGAAATTGCACTTTTTGATGCGTTTTCAGCTCCGTAATTTGAGTTTCTGGTCCCTATCGGACCAACAGGAAACAAATAGGCAACAAATAGTTGCTGCCAATTGAACCCTATCGGTACAAATATGAAAATATTGGCGCTATGGGCAATGTTTGTTTAAATAAATAATAAATAAATAAATGAAAAGGAAGGAAAGGAAATTACAGCTGATCGCACTGTAGCTATTTAGTGCAGCTGCTGACACCTGAACAGCGGTCAGCAGTGGGTGGGGGTCAGCCTATGGGCAACAGAAAGCCATTGCAAATACAAATTTATTGGTCCTATAAGTGACAAGTAGATACCATCTATAGGAGTCCTATTAGTGTCATTGGAAACATGTAGACCGTGTAAGCGGCAAATACCTGCCATCTACAGGTATCAATACAAACAAATGAAGAGTGAGAGAGGGACATACAAACAGATGTCACCTATTGGACCGTATTAGTGCTAATAGAATTGAAATAACGCTTGTAAAGTTCCAATTAGTTACCCATAGGATCCGTAGGACTACTCTGTTGGAACAATGGAAAATGGTATTTTTGCTAACGGACATACCATTTATTAGCATACACATCCTACACCTATCATTACAGGTACATTTCAGGACAGCATGCCAACATGTCTGCAAGACTGTTGTTGCTCCAGTTATAATCTTTTCACGGCCGGAATGTGGTCAAACTGAACAGTAAGAACTTGTAGTGCTTGTAAGTTTTATAGCCGTGTTCTTGTTCGTAACTGCGGTATTTGGAAAACAGATATTATGGAACTTGGTCATGTTCACGCTGTACAGTTCTAGAAACAGTGACAGTGCAGTACATTCCTATTCATTAAGGAATGTGCATGCTGACTTTAAGCAATGCCATTCAGCTAAATGTAACCCGTGGTCATTACAGTGAACAGGCTCAGTGGCAATGAGTCAAGCTTCACTGGCATCGAGTCAGAGTCTTCAAGCATCATCAGCAGCAGTGATCTTCCCAACGAAAGGTAATTGAACAATAAGTGCATTTTAAGGGTGCCTTCATAATGGCCAGCAGACACTTTCCTTGAGGAAAGCTCTCTCAACATTTTTTTATGTATACAGTGAAACCTCATTGATACGATTCTGCGCAATACTGTTTTCCAGGATGATACATTTTTGTTTCTATTCCCGATAATACGATTTGGTTGAATAATATGTTGGATGATACGATTTTCAGCTGATATGCTTTATTTTCCGGTTCCCGTGGAGATGTATCAACGAGGTTTCACTGTAATGCAATCTGTATACAGAACTTGTATGAGCTCAAGGTTCCTTGATGCTTATATGGATGAGTGCACTTTTAAGTGCAAGCACCTGGGCCGGTATTTTGTAGCTATGCCTTTTCCCGAGGCCAATGCCTTTCGGCGCTCTTCGTGTTCGTGAGTGGCCACTTTCGAAGCTCCACCCGGGGCAGAGCGTTGCTTGACCACTCACGAATGCGAAAAACGCCGAAAGGCATGGTCATCGGGAAAAGGCATCGCTACAAAATACTGGCCCTGTAGTGTCTCATTAATGCCTAAGCACATTGCAAATGTTTCATCTGGTGTAGTAGCAACATAGAGAGCTGGGCCAGTTAGTGCATGCTTAATTGAAAAAGAACATGCGGTGAACATGGTATGCAAAGGAAAGAACCTGACAGGACAAACTTGTGTTCTTTTCCTATGTTTACTGTGTGCATTGCCGTGGTTTTATTTTCCAATTAAACATTTCCTCCTGTGATTGTTTGTCTTATTATCATTAAAGGTGGATTTGATGGCACCTTTTTTAGTATGGTTACCTGTATAGTTGATCAGTCATGCAGTTTAAGTACCTATCATTTGTTAGCACTCTAGCTGCGACTGTTTTATGGAGCTTATCAATGATGGCAGCTCACTTTTATTTCCCAAGACCTTGCCAAACTTATTTGTCAAGAAAAATATGCTTTTCTTGAAACATTGCATGGCAAGGAGGCATGCGTGACGACTGAGAACAATAACAGGCTTATACGGTCATAACGCAAACTGATGTGTTACGCCATCATAGCTATGTGCTTGAAGTGGAACGTTGCAGACCAGCATGATTAGCAAGAGTGATGGGCGCCTGCATGGAACCAGCTGCGCATGCGCCCGGGCTGACTCGGGCACGAATTCAGGCAATGGATCAGATGGTTGGACTGCCTTGCGCAGTTGGTGCGCTTCAGCTTACTCACACTCACGCCATGCGTTGCTTCCTCACGATGCATAACCACTTCACCATTTCCCACTGGGACATAGAGAGGTTGGCCTTCCGCGAAATTTGTCGCTTTGCTTGTGCCTGCTGCGTTTATTGCAAGTTTGAGGTTGACTTTTCTGTAAAACTCAGTTGCTTCGTGGTTGGGTCCACCAGATTTATTAAAGTGAAGCTTTATTTGACATACCCACAAATGGGCCCTAGGTTTGCCTGTTTATACCAGCACCGACAAGCTCCTCCCACTTGGAGTGCACAACACCCTAGAGGAGCTGATCGAAGCACACAAAACAGCACAAATAGCATGGCTATCGGACACGATTACGGGACTACATATCCTGAGTAGACTGAACATTAAACCCATACACTCCAGGGGAGGCAGAGCACCACTACCTCCTGCAATCAGAAATTACCTAATCAAACCAGTACCCAAAAACACCCTGGCGGGCAGGCACGACACCAGGAGAAAAGCCAGGGCAGACAAACTATGCGAAAAGCACAAGCAAGACCAAACCACGCTATTCGTCGATGCCTTCAACCAGGGACACAACACATACACCCTGAGTGCCATGGATGGAGAATCTAGTATCGTAAATGTGGCCTCAACTAGAGCCGCATCAATCAAAGGGGCCGAAGAAGTGGCCATAGCGCTGGCCATCATGAGCCAAACTAGCCACACGGTCCTTAGCGACTATAAGAGCGCTATTCTCAACTTTATGAGGGGCAGTGTGGGACTAAATGCAGCCAAGATGCTGAGAAACTTCAATCGGGAAGACAGAACCAAAATCAATCTTGTCTGGGTCCCCGCTCACTCAGGAAATCCTGGCAATGAGGAAAGTCATAAAGTGGCCCAAGGGTTAACAAACTGGGTCGCGTTCTCCTTGGATCCCCCCCCCCCCCCCCCGACAGGAAAGGCAGTAACTTCCTACAACAAACTTAGTAACCTATATAAAGAGGACAGAAGAATATACTTTATACCACACAGCAATTTTACGAGAGCGCAGGCCGCTATCCTCCACTGAATTCGAACACCCTTACCACGTCTCATCACTTAGCGATCTTCACAGATGGGGAGGTTGACCCAATGTGCAAAAACTGCAATAAAAATTCCATAGCAAACTAAAGCCACATCCTCTGGGAATTCGAGGGCCCTCCCCCAACCAGAGAGCTTCTGCCAGCTCCCTCAGTAATGACATGGGAGACCCTAATACTCTCCCCAGAAGAAAAACTACAAAAAGCAACGATTGCCTGGGCGGAAGAGTTCGCCGCAGACAAGCAGCCATCTGCAAAGCCTTGAAATTTCTCTTGAATAAAATTGTTTCCTCTTCCCATGTTTGGCGCTGTTGCTTCTGCTCAGTTGGCCAGTAACTTGGCGGATATATTTGTGGAAAAGAAAAGCTTAATAGACTGCTAACTCTGCATTGAAATGCCAGATGCGAGCAATTGACTTCTTCAGTATGATATGACTAAGGACATTAAAACAGATTCCCCACAAGGTACAAACAGAAATGGACACATGACAAAAGGTGCTTATATTGCACACAAACAAATGTTTGAAGCACAGTCCACAAAGAAAATAGACGTGGGCACAAACAAAGTGTTATATGATACCTAATTATGTATACAAAGGAGAAGGGGAACCGAAGGGCCAAATTTTCGTTAGTCAAAACCATATGAAGCCAGCAGATAATGAAGTGCGCCGAATGCTAGTACCAGTGAACAAACAGGCTTATATAGTTCCCATGCATGCGTACTGACGAAATAGTGTGAGTAAGCAGCTCTGTTCTGCGTAATAAAAAAAAGAAGAAAAAAACACTATGTATTTGATTTCTGAAACAAAACTAGGTTACCCCAGAAATGGCGGCTACTGAGTACCATTTAAATAGTGAAAGTAGTCTCAACTAGCTTTCCAATTATATGGCATTAAAAAGTGTAAAGAGATGCGCAGCGGATTTTGGCGACAAAGATGGCCTGGAACCATAACACAGGCGGCGGAGAAATGCGACACAGCGCTACCACCGATCACAGTGGTGATTGATATGACCTAACTGTTCAGTTGCAGTGACATCACAAAATTTCAATGTGTGACCAGACTAGGCTTTCATCTTTTGATATTGAGAATGAATCTCCAAAGACCTCGAGATAATGCCAAAACTTTGCTGCCGAGGTTAGATAAAGCGTAGCGAAAGTCTACAGCACTATTCGCAAGCGTGGAGCGGGAGAAGCATGCGCAGGAGGTTGCCGTCATATATAGTAGAATAGGTAATGTGCGCGAGCCAGAAGCAGGGTGCCCCCTTCAAGGGAGCACTCTGCTGCCAGGCATTCGACTGCCTCAGAATGGGTACCAAGCACCCACGCGGGGACGTGAGCTGAGGTGTGTGTTCGTCCTGGACTGAAGACACTGCAGGGGTGAGTGAGAGTTGTATCCCCTGTTCGTGTACATAGCCACCGTTGTGTCAATAGTAGTTCTGCAGGTGTTTGTTTTCTAAACAAACGACTGTTGCTGTGTTCGTTTTCTCCACGCTAGTGTATCAGCCATCATTTTGCTTTTTCCACTGCGCATATACAGATTTAGCTTCTCTGTACCCAGATAACCATTTATGTTCCATAGATGTTAGTGTTGCAAACATGGAAGAAGTAATAAGTTAGGAGGGAGCATCGTGCAACGCGATTGAAGCCAAGCGTGTCGGCACAACATGTGATAGTATGTCTAACGCGCGGTAAATTTAGGCATGGAGGATGCAAAAAAAAAATTGGAGGACGCTTAAGCTTCGCCTTTAAGAGTGGAACGCGATAGCATTCAAAGATCCCTGGCTGCTTATCAGGCTTCCCGGCAACTGCAGCTTTTTTGTCCAACTTCGCCTCCGTGCGCAGCTGCCATAAAGCCCCTGGAAAGAAACTAAGGTAGCGCCAACTGCGCCCCTTCACCTCTGCCTCCTCTCTTGGCAGCTGCAGCAGCACCTCTAGGGTGTCTACAAGGAAACGACGAACGCGAGAGCCGCGAGCACGACTGGGCGCGTCCAGGCTCGACTGGTGCGCGTTCACTAGTGTGGGTCAGCATCCCGAAACGCGCAGAGCCACTGTGCAAACAGATTCAGACGCGGTCAACAAAACTAAGGAAGACGCCATGCCCCGACCAAGTAAACAAGGGGAAAAAAAAAAAAAACGAGCAGACACTCTAGGTGGCGCTTTCTCGACCTTCTAAAAAACATAGTGCGTCACGTTTGAAACCGTGCGATTTCTCCGTGCTGCTGAGCTTACCCGGATGTCCATTTCCAGTGCAGTGGCGCTGCCTTCAGTAGCGTAAACGCTGAGCGGGTCTGCATGCAAACGCACTCACGTCCGGACCTGTTGGCGTGCGGGGATGGTTTTTTCCAGTGCAAGCGTTTACTTGACTTAAATCTATCAAGCACTTCCATGACATGGTGTACTCCTAAAATACTGAACAAGTTGTAACTACACTATTGGCATAAACTTCTCAGTTTAAACAGCCTAAAAAAATACCTTTCTTTTTCAGGGGCTGTATGTCATGCATCTAAACACAATGAGAGCACTTCTGTTTATTGACTGATTGAGTACCGTATATTTTTACACTTTCAGGCATGACACAAATCACGCCCCTTGTTTCTACATACATTCCATTGCCATACTCAACGTTACCTTTTCGCATTTTTCCTTCTCTCGAACCTCTCCCAATACACTGCTGCAAACCGCACCGCCCTTCTGTGCCCTAGCGGGATAATTGCACGAGCCCCTTCCTCCATGCACGAGCCCATCTTTCTGGCCAAGCGCCACACTCGACGGGCTTGGCATCTCAACTAACTTGGTTTGCAGTCTACAGAACGCACAGAGGAGGTGCCTGCACATTGACATGAATGGCGCTACTTTAGTTTTCTTCCAGGGGCTTTAGGCTGCCGAGAAGGCGAGCGCCATCTGGACAGTGTTTTTTCGAGGAAGAAACCACGGCGTGCCACTGTATAAGTTGTATACATAGAAATGCTAAAAAAGGGGTGTGTGTGTGAGTTTAGGCGTTAGAGAATTATTTTTTCTTGTATATTCAAATTACAATCCGACGCTATCACGTCTGTAGGCTGTGGTAAAGTCGTACTTTACGATTTTTCTGACGGATTTTACTTTGAAAAATTCAATTTTGTTCACTAACGACTTGCGCCACGCGGAGGGCCTGCGCGGTCGGGGTGGTTTCCTAACTGCATCACCCCACCTAGTTTTCTGCCGTCCTCGACTGCGCGGGGCCAGGCGGGGTGGCGAGCATTAAATTAACCTCCAATCTTGTTTGAGTGTTTGGAACCAGTTGTACGGTTTGAGTGAGATATTGCCCAGACAGAAATACACAAACACGGCCACAAAGAGCTTTTGCCCAGGAGGACGAATTTTGGCAGCTACTATTTTGCGAGTTTTAGAACTTGGAGCATGAAAGTCTAGTTGAGTGGCCAGGCAATCACTGCGCACAAGGAATGCTGCCTGGCATGTCTCCTAAAGGAGGAGGAATAGCGGCTTTGAACATACTCATGGACCTATTTGATTAAAGCCATCACAATTCCACTGCACCGCCTGAACAGTGGCTTACAATGCTTATTGTCATCTGCAAGGACACTGCTCTGTAGTTCATCAAACAGGGTCTGAAACCGAGTCTGCATGGCATCTAGTGCTTTTCTAAAAGTGTTGACCATATCCATTCGAACGAATTGCTCTAGCTTATTAGACTCCTGAGATTGTTCTTGTTGGAAGAGCCTAATAATATATGGGAGTAAAGCAGGAGGTTCACTATCCAATTCCTATATTCGAGCATTCACAGGCCCATAATAAAAAATATCAATGCATGAAAAGTGTATTTTTATACTCTTTCAAAGCCGGGACGTCCTGCAACCGCATTAGCCACATTTTCCCACCTTGTCTCAGTTATTCTTTTCATGCTCGTTCTCTGGAAAAATAACCTCAGTTCCAATGCATGGAACAATTTTGCTATCTTACAAAGAAATTAATTGAAATAAATTTGGGAGCAGGAAGAACAAGTAAATTCAGGCATTTATTGTACAAAGAGCTATGCCAGACTGCAACATTACTTCATGCTGTAGCTCTAGGTCAATATCACCGTTAAAGGGCCCTAAAAAGAAACACTGAATCAGTTTAGAATGATAAATACTCTTGAAGAAGTCTACATTCGTTGATTTGACGGTAATGTCGCCCATTTTTACGAATAAAATCCGACTAGGCATAGCAGACGGATCAAAATCC
Source organism: Dermacentor silvarum (assembly GCF_013339745.2). NCBI lineage: Eukaryota > Metazoa > Arthropoda > Arachnida > Ixodida > Ixodidae > Dermacentor > Dermacentor silvarum. The sequence goes on from NC_051159.1 coordinate 168,199,709, forward strand.
ATGACATTATAGCGAGCTGGCACAGGAAATTCAAGGCGGCGGCCCCCCAACTTTCGGTTTTACGCCTTTTCTAGCTTACCACGAGTAAAAAAAGTATGAATATGTCATAATGTTTATATATGCTTCCATCAGAGACTATGTCTGCTAAGACACAGACTGCACATTCAAAGTATCAGTACAGTTTCACTGAATACCTAACTCTTTTTAACAACAATGCCTGATGGCAGTTGACTCCAGTACACGCAGACATGCTTTTATTAAACAGTGATGCAATTGGCCAAGACCTTTTTGGGGCACCTTTTGGAGCAGTCAAAGGTGCATTTTGGAGCAGAAAAATGAACTTTTGGAGTATCTAAAGGCATACTTTAAAGTGGAAAAAATTGGATTTGAGAGATCCCATAACAGCCCCTCTTGAAGTAAAAATATAGCTGTACCCAAAAATAGACAAGACAACGTGCCCGATCTTGTAGAAATGCGCCGCAGCGCCCAAGTAGGATGAGACGCACAGCAAACTGCGGCAACGAACGCATCTTGTAATTTCTAACTTTGTCAGCTAAAACATGCGCACTCTCACTTTTAACAAATTGTTGCTATGCGACGTGGCTAACATGCCAAGCATCTCAAAATGCTGGATTGCATGAGGGAAATTAGTAAAGGTGTTTTATTCAGCCATTTTAGACATGATTTCCACAAGTTGTCGCAGCACAGATCTGCACAATTGACAGCACTTAGATTGATACCTTCAAACCGCAGAAAGAGCCTAAGAAAGCTCTGTTTCAAAATATCTTTCACAAATCATATGCATTTACACACACTTCCATCAAACAGGAAGTTTTCAAAGCCACACACTGCACTTTCAAAGTATCAATACAGTTTCACTCAACAGCAAACTCCTTTTAATAAACAACAATACCTATATTAAAAGCCTAATGGCGGATACATGGGCAAATCACCTTGTTAGCTGTCTCCCGTACAGACAAACATACTATTAAGTCCAACTGCATTGAGATAAATCAGATCAAGATGATGTGTGAGGTTTAACTTTTTAAGGGACTTTGTACACAATTGCGTACGTTCCAAAAATGTGCAATGTCCGCACATAAGATGCGAAAATTTATGTTTTGCAATGTTTAGTGGAATTTCAATACAATATTCTAGCAACCTTGACAGTTGGACTGCTAACTGGAACATTTGAGAGAAAATAAGAGGTAAACAAACATAATGGCATCCAATCTGGTGGCTCCCGCAGGTGGGTCGACTTTCCAATTATTTTTATCGCGCTTAGCATGGATTTCGCTCATTGATAAAATTCCAATCAGATTTCCACACTAGAAATAATATATAACAGAAGATATCCTACCATGGAAGCGCTTGCATGGCCTACGAAGGCTGTACATATCGATGTACACAATTGCATACAAAGCGCCGCAAAGGCAGAAAGAGACAGCATTTCAACAAAATGATTTGTTTTAGTTCCAGATTTCGTTACCTTTCTTTGCTCTTCGTTTTATGCTAATAAAAGCCACGAAATCACGAAGCGATCTGCTGAGAAGCTTCTGGAGGCGGTAGCTGCTGGTAGTGTCTCAGACGTAGGAGAGACTGATGAAGAAGACAATACACTTGAATTTACCATATGGACAAGGCCAGTTGAGGCTGCCAATTCAGAAGAGCAGGATCTTATCGTAGAGGAAATGGGGAAGGATGAGGACACGATGCCAGATGACGCGTGCACAAGTGTCAGGTGAAAAAAAAAAGAACGATGTTCACGCCAATTCACGACAGTGTATTTTCTGGGTAAGATTTTGTGGAAACACTGAATAACACCAGCACGCCACTGGCTTATTTTTCAAGATGTATGTCGTAGTGAGTATTCAAGTGCGTCTCAAATGCAACAAATGAGTGCCATGTGCTGGTCTTGCACGTCAATGTGAATACATCTCCAGAGGAGGTGCGGAAGCTTGTCGGCGTGCATGTTTTGATGGGCGTCATCTCACTTTCTCGTGTAAGGCTGTCTTGATAAAATACTGTCAAAATACCGCAGATCACAGAAACGATGACAGCGAAGAGGTTTTTCAAGTTGAGAAACAACCTGCACATTATCATCGATGAGCCGTCAGATTGTAAAGACAGGCTGTGGAAGGTCTGCCCTTTGTTGGACTCCATCAGGACCTGCTGTTTTGAATTGCAGCTTGAAGAGCAGCTCTCAATGGACGAGCAGATAACCTTTTTCAAGGGAAAGGTCTCATTCAAGCAGTTTGTGAAGGAAAAACCTACACCTTAGGGGTGTGAAAGTATTCGTGCTTTGTGGGAAAAGTGGGCTTTTATATGAGTTTATCATATAAAATCAGAACACGATAAATGAGGACCTGAAGAAAGCGTGTGGCTTCTGCTCTGGTGTAGTACTTGATCTAGCATAATGAATTCCTGCAGGGTGTAATTATCAATTGCACTTAGATAATTACTTGACCTCACTACCACTTCTCCGACAGCTAAAAATGAACGATATCGTAGCTGCTGGCATGGCTCGGACAAATAGGCTGGCAAAATTCCCATTTCCCAAGCTAGGGAGATGAAGAAAATGCCCAAGGGAGTATGTCACTCTGAATGCAGCGTGACTTTTCACTGTGAATGCAGGGTGACTTACTTTGCAGACGGTCCCTCAATTTAGGGACAAAAAACGAAGACACACTGCACTAACTTCCAACAATGTTTATTATCGAAGACCAGTTCATACTTATACATTCAGCCATCATGTGTCACAGCCACTTCACCAGTTGAACATTCAAAGCGAGAACATTTTTCTGTAGTGATATTCTAAGGCATGTGCAAAAATTTCAGTTCTTTATCAGAGAGAGCCAATGACGGTTTACTGATATAGGATTCCCCCAAGGCAGCAATCTGTTCAGCTTCTACTATAAGTCTAGAAGTTCGAACTTCTACCAGCAATGGTTGTTGAACCATAGGGGGGAGCAATGATGCTGCTTACAATGAAGGGAGAGAAACCCATCTGATGCAACTTTGTCGACCTTATTTTTATATTCTCGCAACCTATCATTAATGCATCTGCCCATCTGCCCGACGTGATACTTTCCACACGATACGGGTATGCGATATATAATCGAAGTCTTGCTATCTTGAAACTTTTTTCTGTGTGGTACATGGAATCCATAAAACCAGAAAACAAACACTAAGAAATATCATAGCAAGAAACACATTCAGAGCTAGAATGGTATCGATAGCAGGCAAGTTCGGGCAGATCACGCGTGTGAGTGCACACAACAGTTTTGACGCGGAGATATGAGACGATGCGAGAAGCTGCGTTGGTCTCACCAAAGGTCGGTGTATTGGATCGTTGAACAGGCTACCAGAGTTGGTTCTTTATTCTATGGTGCGGCAGCTCTGGCTTGGAGAGGGAAGGCAGGCAGCTTGGCGGCACGGGCAGATGGCAGCGGCGCTCTGGCCAGGCAGCTGGGCATAGAACTCAGGCCCATAGCCCGACTACCGTGTACTAGAATACTTGGGTAGTGGAAAGAGCGACAGGCAGCGCGTGAGGCACTTGATGTTAAGGCTACCAGGTGACGCCAGCGGCTCCTACTAATCAACAAGGAAGACTTAAGGGATTAATGTACATCTGTGGTAAAGAGGGAGATAGCTTAGGTTTTAAGTTTAGTAAAGAAAAATCGGCAGTCATGATTTTTAATGATAATTAGTGCAGCGAGCATAGGATACAGGAGGTTACGCTGGAGGTAGTGGATAAGTACAAATATTTTGGAGTATGGATGAACATTGGGGCTGAGTACCTAATGGAACATGAAAAATATGTAACAACTAAAGGTAGCAGGAATGCAGCTGTGATGAAAAATAGGGCACTGTGGAATTATAATAGGTACGAAGTGGTGAGAGGGATTTGGAAAGGGGTGATGGTTACTAGTTTGACTTTCGGCAATGCGGTCCTGTGCATGAGATTAGAGGTTCGAGCAAGGTTGGAAATTAAGCAGCGAGGGGTAGGTAGGCTTGCTTTGGGAGCACACGGAAGTACACCAAATCAGGGGGTACAGGTAGACATGGGATGGACGTCATTCGAGGGCAGGGAAGCTAGCAGCAAGATAGAACTTGAGGAGCGATTGAGAGAAATGGCGGAAAAGCGGTAGGCAAGGAGAGTTTTCGGTTATTTGTACATGAGGAATGTCGACCCAAAATGGAGGAAGCTGACCAAATATTTGGACTGCAGGAGGGGTGCAAACCAAGAAACATCGGTTAAGAAAAAGGTTAAAGAAACAGAGAAGGGTCTGTGGAAAACAGGGATGCAAACAAAATCAGCACTGGGAACATACAGAACTTTCAAGCAAGAAATTGCCAAAGAAAATATCTATGATAATTCTAGGGGAAGCTCTTTGTTGTTTGAAGCCAGGACGGGAGTATTGCGGACTAAGATGTACCGAGTCAAGTACCAAGATATAGACACGTTGTGCGGTGCGTGTGGAGAGGAAGAGGAAACGGCTGAACACCTGATACTTTTCTGTAAAGGGCTTAACCCTATACAGTGCAAAGCAACGGAGCTGATTTTTTCAAAGCATTTCGGTTTAGGGAGCGTGGAGGCAAAATAGACTTTAAGCGGGTAGAAATAACCAAACGGAGGTTATCTGATTGGTGGCAAAAATCAAGGCAGGGGTTAAATTTCACCCTCCACAAAGTGAAAAAATATGTTAATAGTCACACAGTAGCGCACCCAGGATCTCTGCCAGGGGGGGGGGGGGGGGGGGGGTTGACAGTTTGCCAATACCATCTAAACAGCACTAATTTTGATTTCTTCACGGGAAATTGTCAAAAAAAATGCGCTTTTTGCGAGTGTGCAGACGATTGCGCGTCTTACATCTTAGTTGCAGCACTCAAATGCGTAAGGAAAGAAAAGTGGTTAAACAAAAGAGGGGGTTAAGTCGGCCTCAGGGGGGGGGGGTTACAACCCCCGAATCCCCCCCCCCCCCCGTCGGTGCGCCACTGTAGTCACAGCTACGTGGCGTGTGCCGCCGCTCGATTTAAAGGGATCAGCCTCATCCATCCGTCCATCCATTCATCGAGCACCGGCAAGCGACCGAAAGTGGTCAGGCAGCCGCAAGCACGGAAGTTTTCTTCTATTATTACTGCAGGTATGCGCAGTACTCGCGCTACAAATGCTATTGCTAGCTTATGAGCGAATTAAAGTAATATAACTTGGCAGGGCTACTCTTTCCTCAGATTACCTCAGCTGAGCAGACGGCGCCAAGGCACGAAGCGCGTGAAGCTTCGCGTTTGCTTCAGTAAGAAGTCGTCTTATTGTGTAGAACGGTGACGTCTGCGTCATTTTATTGGCGTGTTAGTACGAGCAGCCCCTGTGAGATGCACGCAGTACGTTCCCAGTGCGCGCTCCGCGTACTTCGTACTCCCGCCAGTTCTCTTATCACAGGCATTCGCCTTTGGGGCACTAATTAACAGACAGCATCACCAATAATGCAGTGAAAACGTCGGAACTGCTCCACTGTTAAGTGCAGCTATTATGTGTTATTGCTCTAATGTCAATTCCAGGTGTTCTGCGCGTTTATTTTTTTTTTTTAATGTTTCGGAGTAAAATTTAAATTCTGGGGTTTTACGTCCCAAAGCGACGATATGTTTGTGAGATATGCCGTAGTGGGGGACTCCGGGTTAATTTAGACCTCATGGGTATCTTTAACGTGCACCCGATGCACGGTACACGGGTGTTTTTGCATTTCGCCCCCATCGCAATGCGGCCGCCGCGGTCGGGATTCGATCCCGCAACCTCGGGCTTAGCAGCGCAACACCAAAGCCCCTACGTACATCACAACGGCGAGTAATGTTTTGGAGTATCCGGTCCCTGGAGTGGCCAACCTCTCCTCTTTCGTTACGATTTTATCTTGTTCCTCAAACACAAGACGAAGCTATCATTTCATTTAATACTGAAGCATATAAATACAAAATTGAAGGAAAAACATTTTTTTTTTTTACAGACCAACTGTCTTAGTTAGAATCATTGGTTCAAGACAAGTGCATCAGGTATAATCACAACACAATTTGTTCAAAGCTGGTGTGTGTGAACTGTTCACACGAAAGCTTAAATGAACGGAATAAGGTTCCCTGAAAAACAAGCAAACACGATCATGTGAAGCAGCTTAGCTTTAGGTAGTTAGCAGTTTCCCGCTTTCTGGCACCTGGCGCGGTTAAAAGCCCTTACAATGAAGTGCAGACGGGTAGTCGCACACCGCCGACGTTTCCGAGTGTGGAATGTCGTTGCAGTGCAAATTCCTATTCCACTGCTTTCATTCGGCTTCGTCTTTCGGGGCTTTAAACAACGAAAACGCCCGTCCGTTGAGCTCACGAAATCCGTGGTACGCGGTCTTGCAACCTCATCTCATCTCCAAAATTTTAAGATAAAATAATTTTGACATAAAGAAGGGAAACAATAGGAATAAATCATAATTCTAGAAATTCAGCAAGATACTCCTTTTGTAATGTCTAATGAAATTGTAAACTGCAAGAAAAGCATCCTTAATTGTGGCTGCGTCACAGTGAATTCGCCCCAAAACAGAGCTTAGAGTTGACGAGTTTAGTAATAGCCCAAGTTTTCGAAATGAAATTTCTAAGAGTTTTCTCTCTCTCTCTTAAAAATCGGCGACACGAGAGGAAAAATTAAGCGCTCAATGGATTCAGGTGCATTGCAAAAAGAACAAAGAGGGGACACAGCGAGACCAGACCTGTGTAAGTAAAAATTTAGAGGCGGTATACGGCATCTCAATTTTGTAATGGAAACTTCCAATTGCCTTGAAGGGCATCGATTATTATTCCACGGTAAACAAAGATGATGGAAATCAGAAGAAGATGTTAAAATATATTTTGCGGAATTTCGTGGTAGCGCAAGAAAGTGTAACGTGTCGGAAACGCGGTAAAAGAAGCAGAAACTGCGTACGCAACCTCAGTGACGGCAACCTACACGTGTAGCCAAGGATGTAAAATTTTTTTTTAAACCTCCTTGGCTATAGCGCGGTGATCTCCTCAGTGATTATGATGAAAGATTTAATGACATCCCCTTTGAAACGGGGTGGTGACAAATAGTCACCTAGACTGCTTGATTTAATCAGATATACTATACATGTTCTTTATCTAGCGTTTTTGTATAACTCTCATTCATATTTTGCTTTTTTCTACCTTGTACCGCTAACATCTACTTTTTACCGTTACCTATGATTTTAAGAGGTCAGGTCGTATCAATCTCTTCCCGGCTTTTTTTCCACCAATACTCTAATCGTCCCTCGCTTATCTCTACGGCTGATCGGTTGATGTTTCATTCCACTGATGTTACCTCGATGATGATGATGATGATGATTTATTGGCATCCCCTTTGAAACGGGGCGGCGACAAATAGTCACCTAGCCTGCTTGATTTAATCAGGTATACTATACATGTTCTTTATCTTGCATTTTTGTATACCTATCATTATTTTTCTTTTTCAAAAATTTACCTTGTACCGCTGCCTATGATTTTAAGAGATCAGGTCGCATCCATCTTTTCCCTACTTTTTTTCCACCAGTACTCTAATCGTCTCTTGCTGATCTCTACGGCTGATCTGTTTATGTTTCCTTCCACTTTAAACCCAAGCGCTTCTGGGAGTTGCACGTTACCTACGGTTCTCGCTGGGTGGATCCCGTCGCATTCCATTAGGATGTGCTGAGTGGTCTCTGGATCTTTACTGCAGCATACACATGTCTCATCTAATTCCGAATATTTGTTCCGATATGTTTTCGTCCTTAGGCAACCGGCTCGAGCCTCAAATAGCAAGGCACTGCCCTTTGTGTTATCGTACAGATTTTCTCTTCTAATTTCTTTCTTCTCATTCTTGTAAATCTCCATTGTCCTTTTCGTTTCCATTCTTTGCATCCAATTCACGGTCTCTATTTCTCTCACTTTCTTTCTGATGACCCCTGGTTGTCTATTTACAGTTTCGATTATCCTGTACTTGGTTGCCAACTTCCTTGACCTCTTCCTCCATTCTGTGTCCACGCTTTTCATGTAGAGATACTTGTGCACTTTAGCCGCCCATTTATTTTCATCCCTGTTCCTGAGCCTTTCTTCAAAACTAATTTTGCTTTGTGCTTCTCTGACTTCAAAAGAGGCCCAACCCATGTCTCCATGCACTGCCTCATTTGTCGTATTACCGTGTGCTCCCAAAGCCAATCGGCCTACTGATCTTTGGTTAACTTCCAAACCCGCCAATATATCCGATTTTAAGCATATAATGGCATTTGCGAATGTTAGCGCTGGCACCATTACTCCTTTCCAGATTCCACGCACCACCTCATACTTATTGTGGCCCCACAGTGCTCTGTGTTTCATTAATGCTGCATTCCGCTTCCCCTTTATTTTCAGATTATCTTGGTGGTTGCTTGAGTAATTCTTTCCTTCGTTTATGTGTACGCCGAGGTACTTATATTGCTTCACTATGGGTATTACTTGCTGTTGAATTGACACCACGAAGTTACTCGTGTGCTTATTAAAGATCATAATCCCTGATTTCTCTGTGCTAAACTTAAGGCCTAGATTTGTCGCTGCGTTCCCACAGATATTCGCAAGTATCTGTAAATCTTTTTTATTGTCCGCTAGTAGCACAATGTCGTCTGCGTACATAAGTCCAGGGATCTTCTGTTGCACCATTTGTCCATTACGCATGTAGGATAAATCAAAACCTAATTCGCTGTTTTCCAGTCGTCTTTCTATGCCCTTGACGTAAAGCGTGAACAACAATGGTGACAGAGGGCATCCTTGCTTCAATCCTTGGTGAATTCCCACCATTTCATTTCCTTTTCGGCCTTCCCATGCCACTTGTACTTGGTTGTCTCGATATATCTCCCTCAGCAGCTCCACGAAATCGTCATCTATGCCTTCGTATTGAAGAATATCCCACAACAATTCCCTGTCTACGTTGTCATAAGCTCCTTTAATATCTAGAAATGCTATCCATAAAGGTCTTTTCTGAGCTCGGTTGGCTGAGCTGGTGGCACTGGCGTCAAACAACCTCGGTTGTTTGACGCCAGTGCCACGCGCGGCGGTTAACAGAAGTGGCAACAGCTCTCCCATAGGCCGTGCCGCGCGCTCTTTCCACTACCCAAGATATTCTGTACACTGTAGCCTGACTGCTCACGTACTGCCCCCCCCCCCCCCCCCCCCCTTCCACACACACACACACACACACATACACACTTCTACCAGCGCGCCTCGCTTATCTGCCGCTCTGGCCGATTCGTCTTTTGCTGATTGGCTGCTCAAAGCTCCGTTGTTTCTTCTGATTGGATGCCTTTTTCTTTTATTTTCTCTTCTTGCGGTGCGTGTTCACCTGCCGGACGCTCTTCGACGTTGTCGTCTTCCATCCAGCACGGAATTCGCATCCGCGCGCGCATTCCTTGTCGTCGGCTTCTTGTCTGTCTCCATCCACCGCACCGTGTCGCGCACTACACACATCACAGTCACCCAGGACACCGTAGTATTGTTGATGCCTCAAATTTTGTCGCCATAGGGCAGCAGTGAGAGGTTCCCTGCTGGAACAAGGACGAGAAAAGGCGCATCTTAATTGCTAAAGGGAGGTGATAAACAAGTACCGTACTTACTCAGATAATGAACGAACTTTTTTACCCGAAAAATATGCTCAAAGTTGGTGGGTGCATTACCCCGCATTATGCGAGGTAAAATTTTGAGCGATTTTTTTTGCCACACTAGTCATTTAAACTTAGAAAATTATTCTTTGATATGCAAAAATCTTGATATCATAGTTTTGCTGCAATAAGCTTTCGGCGCTTCTCAGCATGTCCTTTGAGCTGCTAATTGCCCGTGCGGTGTACGACATCTTCATTGCCATACGCATCAAGTCGTCACAGTGGTATAAATAGACGCCGGCTTCGAACTAGCTTACGTCAGCTAAAATGTCTCGTGTTCCAGAGAGCGACCCGCGTTCGCCCGGAACGCCGGATGAAGCCTGTGCTAAACAACAGCTAGAAGAAGAACTACAACGCCTCACCGTTGACGACGAACCGTGTAGACAGGCAAACAGAGCTCTACGCGATGTCGTCGGGGGAATCCTTGGCAAGGTGGACGAGCTTCTCGCTTCTCCCGCACTTCTCGTAGGCACAGCAGAAGGCGGGCCTAATGCTGACCCACTCTTGTCCTACCTGGAGGCCGAAAGGAAGTACTTCGACATCATCAGGAAGCGCACCAGAGACATCGTGCCGCCGCTCCAAACCCGGGGCGCGACTAGCACCCGCGCGCCTTCGGAAGACGACTCGGATGTGCAGCGACTCGTTGCTGCGGTCCTGGAGAAAGGCGCCGAGTTCCGGGCTTGTAGCCAAGAGAAGCATTGCGCCAAGCTCGTCGGCCTTCTCACCGAGGATTATTCGGTTGTTGAGGCCGTAAAGCCGTGGTCTGCGTCCGAGCCGCGTTCCGCAGAGCGTCCCACCCAACTGGACCAAATTCTGGGCAACGTCGCGTGTTCAGCTCTTCCGCGTCTCATCGAGAGCAGCACCCGCGAGTGGCTCAGCGAAGTCGGCGACGACGAGGACCACGACGAGACGTCGCAAGCGTCCGCAGCAGCCGCGACGGCGTCCCTTCCGAAAGACCTGGCGGGTTACGTCAGGGTCGCAGCAGCGCTGGACATGGAGCAGGCCCGTTGTGCCTCGGAGATCCTGGACTTACGCGCGGAGTTCGAGAAGCGAGCTGCAGTAGTGAGGGAGCTGCTGGCCCAACAAGAGCGGTTACGTCGCGTCCAAGCATCCTGGGAGCAGCACGAAAGACTCGTGGGCAAAGTGACGCGCGGCGTCTCCGACTTGCGTGATCACCTCGCTTCGAGAGTGAAACAGTGCGAGTCGCTGATAGCAGTTGCTAACGCTCAGCCACTGCAAGAAGCTGCCGCGGAATGCCTTGACGGCGAGTCTGCAGCGGATCATGGAGCCGCCCTAGACAAGCGCTGCGCTGAACTGACTGACGCTGCGGCTTTGAAGCTCCGCGTAGTTGAGGAAATGCAGCGTAAAAGGGAGTCCATGAGCAAGCTGGCCGATAAGATTGAGGCCGATCTTGCCGCCGCCTCTCAGGGTAGCCTGGACACGTGGTGTGATGGCGTGAGAGCGGAAACCCGGCGCAACGTTGAGCTGGGTTATATCACCGCGCTGTTCGTTGAATTCCATACGGACCCGCGTAGTTTCCTGCGCCGAATGAGAGGCGATACCGCCTCCGACCATGCACCTGCTCCTTAAAGGTACAAAAGCTTAGAAGAAAGCTATCAAGTCAGTGCGGCCATCAAGTCAGTGCGAAGTACGCATAAAGTTTAGATGTGGTGAAACAAAGAAACTGTTAATTGCTAAAAGCTCCCTTTTTGGTGTTCAGAGTTTTGAGTGCAAGAATACATTTTTTTTTTAGGAAATAAGCAGAGCATGTGGTCTGTATACGTAAGTGAAGTTTTTAGTTTCGAAGAACGGTGCATAGAAACAGAACACATGGTACGTACAATGTGCGGGTCTCTCTATTTACAGATTACGAGATCACTATGTATGTATACGTATATACCCATGGTGTCGAGTAGTTTTTAATAGCGGAGCTGTTTAAGCCGGCCGTTAGTCCTTGATGCGTCGGAAAAAATTGTGGACCGATCCTGGCGGTAGTGCAGAAATGATCCAAGCGCAATAACACATACCCCTGTGAACTAGCGAAGCTCTGAGCCTGGCTAAGTCTAGCCTAAACATGGATTGGGACTACGTAAGCTTACTCAGTCATCGATAGCCAATCAATAGATAATCGATAATCGATCAATAATCAAATTTCGGAAAAGGCTGGGGATGTTCTGGTACTGCAAGACATCCCCAGGACCTAATAAAGGACCTGATACAAGGATCTAATATAATGGACTTAATAAAGAAACGACAAAACACGAAAGTGGCAAACTCGAGAGATCAGATGGAATTCGCGGAACTGTCAAAACTGATCAACAAGAAGAAAGTAGGGGATATACGAAATTATAACGTGGAAAAAATTGAGGAAGCAGTGAAATATGGACGCAGCATGAAATTAGTGAGAAAAAAAACTTGGCATAGCACATGGCAAGATGTATTCACTGAAATATAAGCAGGGTAATATCATCAGCAATTTCGATGACATAGTAAAAGCAGTGTAAGACTATACTGACCTGTACAGTACCCAGAACAGCCAAGGTACTTTCATTCGAAGCGGTGATGGAACAGGATACAGAGGCTTCTTCTATGACTAGCTATGAAGTTAGAAGGGCCTTGCAAGACATGACCAGGGGAAAAGCTGTCGATGGAGAAGATGGAATAACAGTAGATTTAATCAAAGATGGAGGAGGTATGCTTGAAAAGCTTACGGCCCATTATACGCAATACCTCACGACTTCAAGTGTACCGGAGAGCTGGAAGAACCAAGATGCCAACATTATACTAATCCATAAGAAGGCAGACGTTAAAGAATTGAAGAATTATAGACCCATTAGCTTGCTTTCAGTATTGTATAAGATATTCATCAAGATAATTTCGAATGGAATTAGGGCAACACTTGACTTCAGTCAACCAAGAGAACAGGCTGGCTTCAGGAAGGGATATTCTACGATGGATCATATTTGTGTCATAAGTCAGTAGCTTCTCGTGCGTCTCTCTTTCTTCTGTTTTCTTTCTCGTTCGCGTCACCTTATTTTTCACCATCAGTTTTGCTGTAACGAAGCCTGCAGATGATGAAAATTCGTATCTTGAAGACGCTACGTTTGACACGTGACCTGTATGCATTCCGCATCGTAAGTGCGCCGCGCACACATCACGCCAGAAAGCAATGCTTTAATTCATTCATGTTCACTTTCTCAAAAGCAGCTCTTGTCTGTTCCCAAAAGGCTAGGAGGTCTCCCTTGCAGTCTTGTGCTATAAGGACCTCCTCCTGTGTATTCTTATGTGGAAGAAAACGGGGCACAAATACATGCAGCTACTCCACCGCTCTCAGTTATGTTTAAAGCCGAAGATTGCGTTAAATATAGGAAGTACCGTTGTGCGATTTTCTTGCATTGTGGAAATATTGAGAATGAATTCGGGGGAAAGAACACAGTAATTTCGCACGAATTTTATCTTTACCATTTTTTAAACACACCTGTATTGTTTTCAAAACATTTGTAAATAGATTAGGCACCTGTTAATCTACTTATTATCTTTATTACTGAAGACGAAAACAAAATGCGTTTGTGGACTTGAAGCAATTAAGGACATGTCACTTGTCAGAGTAGACAGGGCTTCCATTTTGCCATATGATTAGCGCGGTATCTTGTATTCCTTATTTTTTTTGCCTCATTGTCTTTTTATTTGACATCCGGGAGCGCTGAGCAGGCAGTGTACACGTGTGGTATGACGGGAGAGGGGTCTGCTCCCCGAAATGAGATCTGTGGTGGTTGTCGAATCATCCAGCCTGGCGAAAAATTGCGCGCACCGTGGGCTCACATATTGTTCAGCCATAGGACAGGCGAGCTCGCCTGTCATGCAGGATCAGAAACGGAAAAGCACTATATAGGCACGACGGAAGGAGGCAGGATGGCTCGGTGTATTGCCTTTCACAAAAGGCTGAGCGCTGCTGCGCGCACGTTATGAAGTAACGAGAACGACAAAGAACGTCGAAGGCGGAGAGAGCTATTGAGACGGCCAGTGCCGGCCGTGATTTGTCCCGGCCCGTTCGCTTGAACGAGCCGGATGGTTTGGTTTGGGGAGCCGAAGTAATAAGGTTTTATTTGATTTGGACACATTTTTGCTTCAGGGGACTGACGAATTAAAAGCGTGGACAGTTCCGACATTCCAGCACAAGCGAAGAGTTCGCCCAAGCCTCGCGGAAAGCGGGAGCGTATACGCGTATAGTCGTACATCTATGCGGCAAAACAGAAAAGCTCTGGTTGATGTGGGCGAGCCCTGATACGTTGTACTGTGAGCGTTGCTTCGTTTCTTTCTTTCTTTCTTTCTTTCTTTCTTTCTTTCTTTCTTTCTTTCTTTCTTTTTAATTGCTGTTCAATTTCCCGCTACAGTACACGACTGTTATTTCGTGACGGTATAGACCCTTCGGTTTCCTGGAACGGTCGGCGCCGCTGGAACCGCGGCGCCGCAAAAAAAAAAAAAAAAAAAAAAAAAAGAAAAAAAAACACAGTGGTACAAGGCGCATATAGCCATCCCCGTGTGGTTTGTTCTGCGGACGCGTCACTGTTATGCGCAACTTGTGCGTCGCAATACGTCGCGGGAGCAGTGTGATGCGCCCTGAGCTCCGAAAGCTCTTGCTTTGCATCTGCTACGTGTTGCGGCCGCACTATGCGGCGGGGAAATTAACAAAAGAGGCACATGGCTTCATTAGGGCTGATAGCGAGGTAAATCGGATCCATTTTGTCTTCTCAAGTTCCGGCATTCGTAGACAGTATGCGGTATGCGGAGATTGAGGGGAAGTGTGCCTCTGCTCAAATGGCTTTTTCACTACGTCGCACGCTCATCTACACGCTCAGTAGCTCCATGACTAACTAATTTGCTTGATTACGCGCTCACTGGCTCCAGCATAGACTCGCCATTTTTCCCACTCGAACGTTTGCTTACACTCTCAACACGCACGCTTTCTCCTTCCTTTTCTCGTTCATTCGCTCTCTCTGTCACGTACTAACTTGCTCACCGTATGTACATTAAGTGCATAGTTTGTCCTCGCACTAAATGTGGAAATAATAATAATAATAATAATAATAATAATAATAATAATAATAATAATAATAATAATAATAATAATAATAATAATAATAGTAGTAGTAGTAGTAGTAGTAGTAGTAGTAGTAGTAGTAGTAGTAGTATTAAGTAGTAGTAGTAGTAGTAGTAGTAGTAGTAGTAGTAGTAGTAGTAGTAGTAGTAGTAGTAGTAGTAGTAGTAGTAGTAGAAGTGCAGCAGATATAGTCGGAGGAAGGAAACGGGAGGATCGAGAAACGAGGTTTGAGGCGCTATCGGCCAGAGACTTCTCAGTGAGATTAAACCCGCCCGCCTACCCACGTCTTTAATTTGTGCTCATGAATTTCGCCGTCACCGCCGTCACCGCCGTGAGCTTCCTCCAAACACGCGACATCTGACGACGAGCCAAGCTTTCATTAACTTGATGGTTTTCTCGCTCTTATGTCTCTTGTATGCCGAGACTCGTCCCCTCCCTGGCCTTCCATCTGTGCGCTGCCCCAGACTCTCGAGTATTCTGCAATAAGAGGCACCGTTCCTGTCCGACATTATGTGCGCGCGTGCTCTAAAATGAAGTTCCGTGCCCGTCCCGGTTGTTCCGTGCGCTGCTGTTGAAGGCGCAGCTGCCTCTGACGGTCAAAATACGTGTCACCGGAGCCTTTGCACCTTAGTCGTCATTTCTCGAGTCCCGAGATTTCAAGCATAAAAATATCCCCCACCCCGACCCATTGCACACAACTTCTTATGGTGATTTTCTTACAATTTCAAGGCCTGCAGGTTTGCTCGGCAAACGCCGGCATTCTCGAAACTTTTGAACGGCACCGAGTGTTGCATGACGGGGCGTACGAGCGGGGTCGAGACGTGGCGCCCTGCTTCTTGATTGCTGGCACTGCCTACGTCAGCCAGCCCCCATATATAGAGTGGGTGGCAGTAGTATAGGGCGAATATTTACGCGGAATTTTGGTGATTTTCCGGTTGACAAACTCTGTGAAGTAGTGCTCAGCTGCCATCGTTCGGGTCGTTTTTTTTTTTTTTTTTTTTGCAAGAGTCGACGTGTGGCATTCTATATGAAGGGTCACACTTGTGGGCGCCTCGTCACACGCAACAATATTCCTGTGTTGTCACGCTTTTGAAAAAGTCATGGCCCTTTCTAAGTGCACTTGTGCCGTATGTCTCTGTGACATCAACGCTCTTCGGCTATATATATATATATATATATATATATAATCAGTGAAGTAAAGAGTAACCGGAGCCGGCACAGAAGTAGTTCAAAAATAGAAGCACGTAGGAAAAACATAACAAGACTTTACTGACGTTTCGTCCGGGGTCCGGCCTTCATCAAGAAGCACCGAGAGGAAGGCAGACTCTTGATGAAGGCCGGACCCCGGCCGAAACGTCAGTAAAGTCTTGTTATGTTTTTCCTACGTGCTTCTATTTTTTGAACTATTTTTTGCACTATATATATATATATATATATATATATATATATATATATAGAGAGAGAGAGAGAGAGAGAGAGATAGACGGCTCATAGCTGAAAACATACGTAACTGCTAACTAAAGAGCGCATGATGTTAACAATTTTATTATAGAGCTGTAACATGTAATTTGTTGTAGTATAGGATAGGAATAAACTTTATATGTCCAACGGTTATGGCTGTTGGTGCCCGGGGGTAGGCTGCCAGGGGTCCATCGCCGGAGAAAAATCTTCTGAGATCCTCGGCAATAGCACTGGCCCGCTGGACGGCCCACTCCTGGTCCTCGGGTGCCTCGCTGAGGAGGGCGGCTTGCCATCTCTCAGCGAGGCGCCCGCCTTCAGAGGGTCCTGCTGTTGTCTTCTGCCTTCCTCTTGGTGCTTCTTGCTCATGACGTTGACATTCCCAAAGCATATGGGCCATACGAGCCCGTTCGTGCTCGCACCAGGGGCAGCCGGGCGATGGGTGCCGCGTGGGCCACAGGCGGTGCAGGTGTAGGGGTTGGTGAAAGTGCCTGTCTGCAACCGCCTCAGGTCGACTGCCTGGGACCTGTCCAGCCGCCCGTGGGGTTGTGGATATTTCTTACGTTCTTTCTTGTAGTGCCAAGAACCTCTCGGTACGAGGCCGGAAACTCTTCGATATTGCGGTTGGCGTTCCCGTGGCCCCCAGTTCCGTCCGCCGCGATTTGGCTTGTGTTGGTAACTCCTCCGTTGGGGTCCCGCACAACAACGGCGGCGGCTGCCCTCTGGGGGGTCGCGTCGCGGCGGGTAAGCTGCCTCGCCACGAGATGAACGCGCTCATTGTGGTTGGGCGCGGGATGCCGCTGTGTCTTCGGCCGTTGATATTGTTGTTGTCGTTGTTGTCGCGGCTGTTCTCTTTGGTGGTGCCAAGCTCCCCGACGGGCGCGGAGAACCATTTGAGGGCCTTGTTCGTAATCGTGCCGGACACGAAGTCCCCGGCTCTGGCGTTGAGCATGCGCGCCACACGTCGTCAAAACGCGCGAAGTTTTAGCGCTTATGCGCTTACCACTTACATTACCGTCACCGAGATTGAAACTCGTGTCTCTGCGACAATGAGCCGGACGCGCAAACCACTGCGTTGTTATGCAGCATTCGCGCTTGGTATAATTCGTGAGAGTTCTGGCGCTTCAGACGGCTTCTTGAGAGTGGTGGTGTCAGTGCATATATTTCGGAGGCCGTAACAGACAGTAGGCACACTGCGCATTGTTAGGCGACGCCACCGTCGGCTATTGAAAAGCTCCACCAAACGGCCATTCCGACTTTTGTTGGAGCGTTACCTCTGAGATCGGGCTGCGCGCAATTTCGGAGGCAATGGATAAGAGGAGAGGGCGACTCCGTCGGCAAGTTGAACATCGCCGCGCGGAGTTGGCGGGATGCTCGTTATGGTAGCAAACAGCGTGCTCGTCTTCATAACATGGTTCCTCGAACTGCGAGCGTCAGACGCGTTCATTCGCATCGCTAACCTCAAGGAAAAGCATACAGCAAGCCACGTCTTCGAAGTCGAGGAGGCGGCTATTGCAGGTGGCTTCAGAATCATCGGGACATGCCTGAAGTGCTCTTTCATCATGGAAAGCATATAAGACTTTCGTAGATTCACGAGCCGAAAGCAAAATGTAGTAAACCGAGAACGGCTTAATTAGTGGCTAGCCACGCTTTTTAAGAAGACGTGTTCACAATGGTGTGGTGGGGCCAGCTGGTTTAGGTTTGGGGGACACCGAATGCCGTTAGTGATATATGCTCATCGCAGAAACGAGCGACCTTTCGGACTAGCATTACCTAATCCTGTGTGCGATGATAAAGTGCTGCTTTCTGAAAAAAAAAAAAAAAAGAATCAAAACACAGTTCCAAATTTTATTGTCCTAGAGGCAGGAGCAACGACAATGTTGAGGTTCTCGTCCGCAGCGAAGCAGTTCGTACGGTTTTGGTGATTTTCTGTTTCGGATGACGTTTTGACAACCGTAACTGGAGCGGTAGCTCTACTTGCCAAGCTCGCCTTTTCCCGATCAATATGTTTCACCTTATTACAGGTGTGTACTGAGGTGAAGCATACTAAAGCACATTCGTCACTTTGACACGCGCCGCCTTAGCTCTCCCGAACCGTGGCTGTTGCTTTGCAAAACGCACTAGTTCGTCATGTGTGCAAGGGAACGCTTGACAGATGATCAAGGACAGATACTTGGGAATGAGAACTCTTCTTAATGCCGTAAACGACTTTTAAAGGAGAATATCTACTACGGGACGGCAGCCTGCAAGACGCCGTCGTATCCCTGTCAGCACCATGCCACATGCGTGTTTTCTTGTTCCAAGATGTTATAAAATAATTAACGCCCTTTAATGGCAGCCCTGGCTGTGTAGCGGGGGTATATCTGCTGGCCTAAGCCACGATTTTACCGTCCGACTGCCACCCAGCAGCCGTTGGCATTCGAATTTACTTTCATCATCTTCGTGCACATTACGCCCGGTCTCCTGAGCAAAACAAGCGCTACCAAGTGGAAAATAAACGTATCGCAGGTAACTCCACGATGCGCCCGTTTGACATCAGAACAAATTTAACGGCAATACCGAGCATGTAGCTGATTCTCTTCAACGAACCAGCTGGGTACAGAGTTTGGGCCGTTGCTTCTCTGATATCCGTGCCGGCAAAAAAGCTGTGTACCTGGAGCTTTGCTGTAAATACTCTTGCACTCCACAACAAAGAATATTTCGCAGTTTGGACGCGGACTTGCTGCAGTTAATGTCGAGAACCTCGGTTTCCGGTTGAAGTTTAGGTGATCTGCATGGTACAAAACAAAGCGAAGAGAGCGGCCGGACTCCGTATAACGACGCTGCCGCTGCCAACGCTTTAAAAACATTGGCCGCTGCTGCCAGTATAAAGTAACTCATATGGCTGGTAATGCTAAACTCAAGTCACACTGGTGTCGCAGCTAGAGGTGCCCTCGTCGGGGCTGGAGTTACATCTGCAGGGTGCCTATACTTTATATAGAGGACGAGGAAGACGTTGTGTGCATTGCAGATAAATTGTTCTTGAGAAGATGGTGGCCAAAAGAACAGGAAATTGTGCTAGCCTGTACTGGTTCATGGAGTGCAAAGCCACAAGGATAGCGTTGAAGTTCTGCGCTAGTCCTGTTTGAATTCAATCTTAGCTGCCCTGGTGATGCCATTAATCATGAAGATTGCAGCGTATGCTGTGAGAGCCTATACTGCTGTCGCAGTAGGTGCAGTTCAACGCTAGAGGAATCACCCAAGTAGGCTGGCTTTTCTTTTTCTTTTTTTTTTCTCGAGAATGTTGTTTGCTTCAAGAAGGCTCTGAGAGGCGTTCGGCTTTTCCAATGTAACTGTGAGATGTTTTGAGGCTTAGAGGCCGGCGGTGTGATATAATTAGGTCAAGAGCGAGCCGTATTTCAGAATCGTATGGCGGACATTATAGTACAGAGTTTGTTGAACACACTCATCCGTTTCAACAGCGGAGCTGTTTAAGCTCTTGGTTAGGCCGCGTAGTGTGAACAAAAAACTGCGCCTGGCGATGACGTCACCGCGCGTTGCCTAGCAACCACCTGTGGAGCGGCGTGTGCTTCGCCTCCTCTCCGTACCGTGCACATGTTGCCTTGACATGGGACGTTAAGGAAAGGGAATGAGAGCATGCTCGGGAGAGAGAAAGAGAAAACGAGAGCGAGCGAGAGAAATTGTAGCAGCACCAACGAGGCAACGCGCAGAACTGCTGCCGGCGCCGTCCGTGTTTCCCCGCGTTCGCGCCGAACGCGCGCGGTGTCCGTGACTGCAGCCGGCGCCTCTGGCGGCGGCTCGGCAGGTACGTTTCGGCCAGCCTCGCCCCGGTAAGTGTGGATGCGCAGCTTGGCCGTGACGTCACCGGGGAGATAAAGCTCGGAGCCGCCGCGACGGCGGCAGAACTCTCGTCGACTCTTTGGCGAGTACATGTAGCCTTGACATGGGACGACCAAAGAAGGTCCGGACACCCGAAGAAGAAGCCGCATATCTTGAAGCGCGTCGCGCGGCCAAGCGAGAATCTGCGCGTCGGCGGCGAGCCGATTCGGAATGCCGTGCCTAGCATCACTTAGCATTTCCAAGCAAAACTTAGCCAACCCTAGTAAAACCTGGAAGAAGCTAGGTCGATCATCAGCTCCGCTGTTTACTCCAGCCTTGCACCGCTAGTGCTAGCTGGCCACATTTTTTTTTTCGCCCATCGCCGTCGGTAACTATGCGCAACGTGGTCTGCACATTAGGCATTCGCCGCTCAGCCGATCGTTACGTATTACCTTCGTAGAGCTTCACCGATTAGCGCGCAGCAAGGAATCACGCTGAGTTTGTTAGCCCCTGTATTCCCTGCGATCCCCCTCTATTGATCTTTGCTGGCTGGTGGCGATAAGCCACACGGAGCCGAGGGAAAACAGAGAAGTGTCCAGAGCTTCGTTCGGAACTACTTCCGCATTTCTGCTTGCGACACTACCTTCTGTTTCCTGCGGATTGCGGGAGTTTCCTGGGCCTGGGGGAAATAGCATTGGACGAGAAGGAAGAAACTGTAGCCTCCGTGGGAAGTGTACTTGGACAAATAGTTCTGGTCTGCTGGTTCGGAAGGCAAGAACACAAATGAAATTCAGTGTGGTACGCAGAGTATACAAGGCGGAAGCAATGTGTTTACTGCTCGTAACACCTTGCGGGTCTCTCTTCAAGAATGCACGCATGGCTTGGCGGCTGAGTTACAAGGCTTTACCTTGTAAGCCTTGTGGCTATTTTAATCTAGGAAATACTACTTACATCATTGTATTTTTTACAGCGAAGCTGTTAAGGGCTCACTCTTCGATGGTCGCGTCCGGCAATAGAAAAAAAACTCTCGGTGGCCGTATGCTGTATGTGCGAGTGAAAGCGCGCGAGGGCGAGGGACGCCTGCTTTCACGGGGAGCGAACGCATGGCGGAGAGCAAATGCGACTTCCCAGTGGAAGGGGAGTGATGGGCGAGTAGGGCATGGAGGAGGAGAGAAAGAGAAGGCAGGGATGTTAACCGGAAATGCGTCTGGTTGGCTACCCGACTCTGGGGGACGGGAAAGAGGGAATAGAAAGATGAGGGCAGTAGTAGTAGTATCTAGGTTGAGGAAAAGAGAAAATATGCATGTTTCTGCAGCCCTTATAGGGAGCACGGCTCATCGAGGCACCCTAGACTGTGCGTGCCCGCTCTCCCACTGCGGCGCATGCGCGCAGCCTTGCTGGCCTCTACCGCCTCTGCCGCCGGCTCTCTCTGGGCTCTCGCCCGCCTCTCTCCTAACAGTGTCGACAACGGCGTTTAGCCGTTCTGTCACGTAGCCAGCGTTTTGACAGTGGTTGTGTGCGGTCACACAAACAACGCGCACAACTGTTGTCGATGGCGGTGGCGTTTTTCCCGCTTTCGCACCGAACGCGCGCGGCGTTGGTGACGTCTTTATGAAGAATGTGCCAACCTTTGCCGTACACCCTATGGCGGTGTACCGTAGCGACCATAAGGCCGTGGTCCATGTGGTCACTGAATAAATGATGATGATGATGAAAATGTATTTATTGGAGGATGGCTCGAAGGCCTATTATGTGGAATAGGAAGGGGAGCTGAATAAATGAAAACCACCGGATCATATACATTTCTCATTCTTTAATAGTTCAAATAACCAATTACACCATCACATCTTAATAGTCATAATTGGAAATACATAATTAACACCATAGAACAGCTTCGCTGGTCTTTCATCTCCACCCCAGTGGAAGGGCTGACACTTTTATTGCGATAGCAATTATATGGACACTCCAAAGCAGATTTCTGCCGTCGGCGTCGCCGTCGTCGTCGCCGTCGCCGTTGCCGTGAGGTTCCGTATGACGTCAATGGAGATGAAATCGTCGCCGCGCGCCGCCGAACGCTGTATGTGCGAGTGAAAGGGCGCGAGGGACGCGCTCTTTCACGGGGAGTGAACCCACGGCGGAGAACAAACGCGCGTTCTGCGCCGTGCTTCCTTAAGGGCTGCAGAAGTAGGCGTCGATCTCTTTCCTCTTTACAATCAACATATATGTAGAGCCATAGCCTCCTCTCTATATATAGAGGAGGCTATGGTAGAGCAAACGCGCCTTCTTCTGACGCGCGAAGGGCGGAGGGGGGGGGGGTAGGGGGGGGGGAGGGAAGGGAGGTGACTTTTAGCTGCGGCACCAAGTGCCTATTTATATCGGAGGCTCCGGCAACAGTCAGCAACGCCGCACGCATTTTGTGCGAACGTGGGCAAAACGCCGACGGCGTCGACATTAGTTCTGCGTGTTGCCGGTGCTGCTGCATGTCCAAGTTTATACAGCTGATAAAGCTACTATCATTACTCCGTATAGCTCTCTACAAATTTGCTATCGCAATTGATGCTTCGCCTTTCAGGTGAAACTGCGACCACTTTTTTTTTTTTTTTTTTTTCGTTTTTAAGGTAGTATTCTTCGCGGTGTAGGCTAACAAGACGCACTTGAGCTTCTTGTAATTTGAATATAGCCTTTGAAAACATGCAGTGCATTTATATCTCAGCCTTGTAGATGTAGTAATATGCACTTAATTTCTTGCGTCTGTTCACTTTTTTGTGCACTATAATAACGTGACGGACGTCTTGCGCGCTCTTGTGGTGGAACCGGATGGTGACCAGAAAGAAAGCTGACAGTTATAGATGCATAAAAGCGTGTTACGAGTAAACAGTCTCGTCTTCGCTGCACTACTTACGTGTCATCGAAAAGGTCAGATTATCTTTAGTCGACCACGTTTGACGATCGGTAAACGCGTCCGCTCGGTCTGCGTTCATTTTCGAGACGCCGTACCTGCGAGGCTATCTGGTTAGCTCTTGCTATAGACAATACTGCGGTGACATTGCATAGACTTCACTGAAGATATAAAGAAATACTTGCGAGATATGTCATCGCCGTTTTGAGATCTCTGTCAAGACGGGCACTTCCTTTGCCGGTATACTCTCCTTTGCTCGTTCCTACAGCTTTCTTCTATTGCGACAGCGCGCACCGGTAGCTGCTCTCACTTGAGGAGACGCGCGGTATTGCGGCCGCTCTCAGTGGTTCAGCTCCCACGGGAATCAGGTTTCATGGTGCAGTGCGCGTCTCCTCTTGGACGATGAATTTAATCTCGGTGGTCGCTTGAAATCCGTCCGGCGAAGGCAGCGGACGTCAGCAGCGACGTGGGCACCGAGTCGTGCCAAAGGATTAGAGCCGCCGCGACTGAGAGCGAATTCGCTCCGTGACGTGCTCCTCAAATGCGTCACAACTGGCAGCGCAAAAGATAACGAAAAGGAGTGCTTTCTTTGCGGGAAAAAAGAAGGAGCGAGAAGGGAACGCAGACAGACTTGCGAGAACATCTCTTCCGGCGAATTTATGCCTTCTTCTTGTTTTCTTTATTTGCTCCGTTTTAATGAAATCTTTTCGAGTTTGAAGGATGTCGTCACTTGGTTGTCTGTCTGTGTGTGTGCGTGTGTGTATGTCTGCGGGTACCTCGGCGCCCGCCCTGCCGAGTCTGCCTCGAATTATGGGAGCAGGCCGGCGTCGGAGGAAAGTTTAAAACCGTGCAGCGCCGTGCCAGCTGCTGTTGCTGGCGACAACGCAGCGAGGGCCCCGTTCGCTGTGGTGTATACGTTTGCTTGCGAGGCCGATTGATCGGCGCCTTGGTCCATTGTCTAGTCCCCGGCTCACACGTGCGAACCTGCTCCTTAGTTCGACATATTAAACGCCTAAGTGGCTTACGCGTAAGTGGCTTAAGAGTTGGCTGCACAGTTTTCGTGAGACGGGGCATGTGTGAGCATGCCGAAGCCTTAGCCAGCCGTCGCGCTCCTTTTACCGGCCCAGCCGGGGGCAACGTTCCCGGTCATTGACGTCTTCGCGCAGCGTGGATGCTTGCTGTCGGAGAGCAGAAGCGGCTGTGTCAAGGTTGGCACCGGCGCTTTAGTGCAGTAAATGGATAACTGCAGAATCGGTGGGAAGGATGCCTGTGAAACTACGGTTGCGCGTCGTGGCAGTGGCGCAGCTGCAGGGTTTATGTGCGGTGCTGTTAATGTAATCCTCTAAAATAATAATAATAATAATAATTCTC
Organism: Dermacentor silvarum; assembly: GCF_013339745.2. Lineage (NCBI taxonomy): Eukaryota > Metazoa > Arthropoda > Arachnida > Ixodida > Ixodidae > Dermacentor > Dermacentor silvarum. The sequence continues at coordinate 168,224,052 of NC_051159.1, forward strand.
AGCGCTACATCGCAGTGCAGCGTCAGCCTGCACCGTTGATGCACCAGTGCGATTTTCTTCCGCTTGGCTGAGTGTATACTTAATACTCAACGCCGCTCACTTGCTGTAGATAGCGATTTCAGTGCACCTATAGGGGTGCCAGAACTTCCGCACATGCGAGTGGGAGAACGGAATACGATCGTTTTATCACGCTCTGGCTCCGGCAAGAGGTATGTATATGTGGCACTATACACCGTGGTATAGGGCCACGTATATACATCGCACTATCGCACTCCTAGCCCTCCCGCTCGCGACGTCCTTAGAACATTAATACCTAAATATTATAAGTTTTAATTTGGTTATTATTATTCACTAAAATGAACTTTAAAGGTGTCTGCTTCTTGGCTAATGCCCCATAGTCGGTAATCTTCATTGCTTAGGCACTCAACGGACATGACCGCGTTACTGCCGGGCGGCAACGTCGTAATCGCAGTGCGTTTCCTAAAACAGTAACGAAATTAACTATTACATTTTTATTAATTAGCGGAGTGAATGTCGCTGTTTCGCGTGCGATTAATTAAGATTAATATCCATTCGAAGGAATCCGGAAATCTGATGAGACTTAATTACACTCTCTGCGCTATAATTATTGTATTGTAAATAATCGTTTTGAGTACTACTACTACTACTACTACTACTACTACTACTACTACTACTACTACTACTACTACTACTACTACTACTACTACCGCCACCACCTCCAATAATAATAATAATAATAATAATAATAATAATAATAATAATAATAATAATAATAATAATAATAATAATAATAATAATAATAAACACAGGCAGCGCATCCGTGTTTCAGATTACACACGGTGTACGCAGCCCCGCTGTTTTTGAGAGTGCGAGGGCATGGGCCCATGAAGGAAATCGATTTCTAAGCGACCATTTACGCAGTGTCATTTTTATTTGCTGCGACAATTAACTGGACTGCTTTGTATCTGTTGATAGAATCTGCCATCCATCTCATTAGGTTGCACTGTTATGAGCGTCTGTTGTAATAGAACCTCGGAATTTCTGTTGTAATAGCACGCCTGTTGTAATGGAAACGTGTGCCTGGTGGTACATACATGAAAAGCGCAACCCGTTCGGACCATTGCACAAAAATGTCGCACCCTTTTATGGTTGAAACAGAAGCGGGAGACAGTGCGTGGTCATGGAGGCCAAGTGAAGTTTAAAGTCAAGCTGGCCGCCCGCCCGAGCCGTGCTCGCTGAAAGCTGCCCGACGTCGATGTTTTTTTTTTTTTTTTTATCCTCCCGTCCCCTACTTGGTTTTGACGTTTTGACAGCGGTGCTGCTTACACGAGGTTAAAAATAACACGCCAGAGGCTTCTTTTCTTCCTCTTCACGTATTTTTGTTGATATAGGCAGCGTGATGAACATTACTGCTGAGCGTGAGGCTGGTCATCGTTGCTATGGGCTCCCTCGTTTGTGGAAGCAGAGGTCACGAACGGTTTCTTCCTTCCCGCTTATGGTGAGCTTATTCACTTTGGTTAGAGTCGGTATTTCGAGGTGCTGACGTAGATCTCACGGTCGAGGAAGGACTTGCAGCTCGATGCATATTCATATTGAAAAATCCTATATGCCCTGTACCATAATCCTACATGATCATATGGGTTTATATAGGAACAAACGTGATTACGGTACGGGGCATATAGGATTTTCCAATAGGGGTTGAATACCGAGTTTACGCCACTATTAATTATTATTTCTTATTTCGTCCACAACACGGGTAACAATGATTACCTTTGCAGGGCGGAAACTACGAAAAAAATTTAAGCGTTGTTCGGCTATGGGAATGTAAAAACCAATATCCGACAAATAATACCGTGACCCTCTCGTCGAGATGGCACGCCGCCCTGCACAGCTCCCAACTCGACGACCAACTCTGGGCTACCCAGCAAGCCTGCGAGGCGGCGAAGAGGCAAGACCTCGATGTCCCCACGTGGGAGGCCTAGGCCCAGCCAACTAAACTGCTGGTTTAAATAAAAGTTTGTTCCTCCTCCTCCTTGTTCGGAGAAGATGATATCTAGAGATTGTCGAAGAGTTAGCGAAATTAATGTTTTTTGTCTGTGCAGCACTGGATTACTAGGTGCTTACTTCAGCTGCTGAAAAGTATTGGTCGACTCATAATGTATGTTCTTGGGGTGGGGTATTGCTTGTTTAAATAAACGACCCGCCGTGGTTGCTGTGTGGCTGTGGTGTTGGGCTGCTAAGCACGAGGTCACGGGATAAAATCCCGGCAGCGGCGGCCGCATTTCGATGGGGGCGAAATGCGAGAACACTCGTGTACTTAGATTTAAGGAGGAGGAAGTAAGAGAAAGGCAGAAGGCAGGGAGGTTAACCAGAATAACGTCCGGTTGGCTACCCTACACCGGGGGAATGGGAAGCGGGAACACAAAGATGACAGGGAGAGAGAGGAGGGAAGGAAAGAAGGGAAATGAGCGGTTAGTTCGCTGACGCGTGTGTTAGTGCACTAATAGTCACAGACGTTGACACAAGCCCGTCGTCCTCAAGAAGCACAAAAGCGCCTTCACCGCTTTATGGGCCTACGAGCGATGGGGCCGGTGTTCCAGCAGCACCAGCACGGAAAGCGTCCGATTGTCCAGTTTTTTTAGCGCGTTAGCAACTGCTTGTCTTTCTTGGGCATATCGTGGACAGTGGCACATCAGGTGGTCAATAGTTTCGTCGGTGCCGCACACCTCGCATGCTGCACTGTCGGTCACTCCAATTAATGTAGAGTATGCCTTTGTGAAGGCAACTCCTAACCAAAGGCGACAGAGAAGCGAAGCTTCACGTCGAGGAAGTCCGAATGGAGGTCGGAGTTGCTTAGATTTAAGTGCCCTACAAAGAATCCTAGGTGGTCATTATCATTCCGGAAATCCCCACTACGGCGTGCTTCATAATCGGATCGTGGTTGTAGCACGTAAAACCTGATATATATATATATATATATATATATATATATATATATATATATATATATATATTAATTAAACGTATGCTTTCGCAACAAGTGCTGCAGTTTCTGTCATTGGGTACCTTGTGGGCACTTATAGATTAGATATCAGCGTTGTACGTGCAAATCAACGACGCAGGGGGCATGGAACACATGCATGCGTTGCGATTTTGTTGCATTCTTTATCCACCTGCCAATGTGTTCACACCGGCGCATTCGCTGTGGGAGAGGGGATGGTCGTCGCCCCTCCCTTGTCATCTGATTACTTCTGCAAACACACCGTCCGGGCATTAGACGCACAAGCAGGTTGTCCCTGGTTCGAAATTTCTGACCCATTTGGTGTGCTCGCTCTCCGAAGCTTCGGCCTCGTCGAGCTGTCGTATAATTCGGTCTTGCGCCACCGTTTGCCAACCTTCGGGTTATTGGAAGAGTCTTGATGTGGCGGTCGTTCCGGGTTAGATTTCCTGATTGTAGACGAAGTTTTGCCTAGCTATGGAAATTTGATTTTCGGGGGAACCTGTGCTTTTTAGCAGCTCTGCTACACTCTTCTGATGCTTTATGCTTTCAGACTGTTATACCAGATACTTACGGTTTAGCGATTTTCTTGTCCGTCATATTCCGGTACGCCAACTAAGACGTATAATGCATAATGTTCTAACGCCAGAGGCTTTATCGGCTTCATGCGCTTCACAAAAATTGTTCGTGACCTCCTGATGTAGAAGCGCAGCGCGAGAAATAACGTGGACACAGTTGAAGAAAAGACAAGAACGCTGACTTGAAGCTGTAATTTATTACACACAGGAATGGAAAAAGAAAAACAATAAGGAACATGACGCATGTGTCCGCGCATGTGCGGGCGATGGGGTTCAGGAGGATACGACACCGGATTTTTTCGTCAGATTACCTTAACTCTATTTATGACCCTCATACCTTCCTAGATCTCTGCCTAATCACAATTCATCAGTTCTGTAGACGATCACTAGCTGAAACGGTATTTTGAGACAAGGTCGGTTAACATTTGCTTTGGCAGTTGGAACTATTATTTGAATTTTGCGTTGCATTTCTTGACTGGTTCGGTTTGTTAGTTTCTTTATGTTGACATGCTATGAAGTTTTGATGCACACCCCCATTTTTATGTGTTGCAGAATTGTGTTATTAACGAGCCTCTGCTACTTATTGCTGGGTATAGCCTGATAAATCACAGTGACTTAGGACGTCCGGCCCTATTTATAGTTTGTATTTTGCGCAGAAATGTATTATTCCGGTGAAATGAAAATTGCATTCGCACGGAGCGTATATTGCCCTGTCGGATGCTAAAGAGGCTTTGAGATTGCAATACAGCTATTCGAACACGGGCTTTATTTATTTATTTATTATTATTATTATTATTATTATTATTATTATTATTATTATTATTATTATTATTATTATTATTATTATTATTATTATTATTATTTGTTTTGTTCTTGTCTGTTGAGACTTAATGTATGAACCTGAAGCTTCCCACTGGTTGCTGTTAGCCCAAATTTATTGAGCCTCTTCAGCATCCATTTAATGCTACAGCAGTGGAGCTAAAGCGTCTAACGGCCGCTCGGCTTGTTTCCCTTGGTTTACGCAGCGTGAGCAGCAGCAGCGACGACCGGAGCCGACCTACCAGCGAACACGTGACCCAGGGCATCGCACAGGTGAGTCTTGAGCGGGGCTTCTTCGTCTCCCTGTGCTGCGTCATTAGCGGAACGTCGAAGACGATCGTATAGGGAGCGTCGGACTTATTTCTTCGAACGATTCGCTTTATTGACCTATAGCTTTCGGAGCTCGTCTGCCGGAAGCGAAGTGTAGCTTCATTGGATCGTTTTAGCCCCGCTGTCTGCTTACGCGACAGGAAAGCTCCAAGTACGAACGTGCCTTGAAGGGTCGCTAACGAAAAAAATAAACGGAGCTCATACCATGAATACCACTCAAACCGCACCACTCGTATACCATGAAAATAGGCTTGCAGGAGGAGACGATGTAGGAAGGAAATAATACGAGAGCGCTGTATTCTGCGTCTCGTCTCTAAACGAAGCATGGGGCATCGGAGATGCTTAGAGGTGCTTCACAATTTCTTTATTTCTTTCCTTATTTTTTTCTGAGGCATGTACATTGCTGCAGAACATACCAGCATCGAGTACTCGTACTGCAGAACCTTTTGGAAGCAGTCTAATATATGACGTTTTCTCAAATGGATTACTCCAATGTCTTTGCCCTGTACTTGAGAGGGCTCTGTGTGACTGCTTGACCGCGATGATGTAGGGACGTCTCTAAAGTGCAGTTCTGGGCCCACGGTACTCGTGGATGTCGCCCTTCTACCCGAAACTCGACCTTCGTTTTTTTTTTTTTTTTTTTTATTCTCAGAGTACGTGAGTACAGTGTAATATGACATCGGACTGTATAAGAAGGGAGAGATGACAGCCGTTTGTTGTTTTGCTCCCGCACGAAAGTAACTGTGTAGATGTCGCGGCGATGGAAGGTGTAGACTGAGGTACGAATCAAAGCCGAGTCGACTCGTCCAGTGTTGTGATGCATTTCACGTAGTAACTTGCCGCGCCACTGTGGCAACTGAAAGCTAGCTAGGCGATTGTTTCTAGCGTATTTTTGGCAGCGGATTTCGTTACTTTTAGGGCTCCGGGGCTCAGCTGCAAGCAAGGGGGCTGCAATGACGCCGGCATCGACAGTTCGCGATAAATGTTGCAAACAGAGGATGCGTTTGTAGAAGCTTACGACTGTGTCGTTGGCATTTTTGGGCTTTTGAATTGCTGATCACTTGGGTATAGAATAAGTATATTGTATGGTGTACCTTTGCTGTAAGATCTTGTATTAAAAGGGGGAGCACCACGGTGAGAATAGGTTGTTCATTGCTATAACGTAGCGGCTGTACATAGGCATGTACTTTTTATTTCTTGTATATTTAAGCACGAGTTTCCCTCTCGATATAAGTACATCACTGGAGTTATGAAAATATTGTATGTCGGCTAGAAGCGGCGGTCGGTGCGGTGGAAGACAGCGTTCAAGTTCTTCACCATGTAGCACTCAGACTTCGGTTTTGCCATTTCGTGTCGTGCAGTCATTCTTGCTAGTGTAAGGCTGTCATGCGGGAACTCGTTTGTTTCCTCTCTCATTTTGCTTCTCGAGGTGCACGGGCGTGACTTGGCCGTATTTTTACTGACCCACCTTTTGCGAGAGCCCCGCCAGCTTCGTCGGCAGTGGCGAGGTAGAGGAGTGATGAAGGGAGGCATGTTGCGCCAACAGGAGTGGTGTGACGACTTCTGAAGGAACCAAGAAGCTCGTCCTGAATTACGGCAGTCCGAGTCGCCATTCTTCGCGGAGCGCCCGGCTAAAGAAGCGCACGAACGGAGTGCTCGCCGTGGAGAGATGCTGGCATTTACAAGTCAGAGCGAACACTCTACGGGCCTTTTTTTGTGTCGTATATGCTCTCCGTGTACCGTCTTGCGCAGTCCTAGCCTTTCATCTCGGAGGGATGCCCCCTTTTCCCGAATGGAAGTGGCTCGCCCTTGAGACGACTCGCTGCTGCTGCCGCTGCTACTCAGCGGCCGGATTCATCACGGAGTGGGGAAAGACGACCGCGTTTCTTGCGAGCCCAAGCGAATGGGCGCGTGCAGTCCATACGCGCAACGAATGCGGACGGTCTCTTCTCGGGCGCCTTTTCATCCCGGTGGCATTGCTTAGCGCGTGGCATTCGTGACCTTGAGACGGGAGGTTCAAACGTGCCTCGTTTGGGGCACGCCGTCGAGACTGCGAGTTTGTAACTGTCTCTTGTCCTTGCTGGCGCGCAGGGAGTGTCTGGCGTGTATACCTCGGCGCTACCCTTTCGGTTGCTGGCTGTATTGTTTCACAAGTGTAGCTTTGTGCCTTCCCGCCGTGTCCTTGCGTTCGGGGTGATAAAATGCAATCCTCCTGCCATCTGCCACAGGCGGCTGTGTCTAAGGTGCGAAGGGAGTACGCGGAAACTTTGGATATTTGGTGCGATCTGCGCGCTCCGATGCCGCTCTGGTACTAACCGCCACTGCCGTCAAACTAAGGCTCCCAAATGCGAAATTCTACCTATAACTATGTAGCGACGTAGATCACCCTGTTCGACTAGCTGGTGAGCTCAGTCAGTGACGGGACGTGAAGAACAGACTATGACTGGTATTTCCTTCTCGCAAAAGTAGACCTGCGGTGCTCCAAATCAGCGGTTGGATTTTTGAAGCGGAGGAGTTTATAACGCACTATATGATACGACTGTGCTCGGGAAATTTGATTCCAGAAGTGCGATCACATGCTTGAGATACGTGCTTAAATGTACTTCTACTATTCTAACTTCTGCAGCTAAATGTATCAGAATTCTGCTAGACTGAGTTTACTGAAGGAACGTGCATTTTTAATATGACATGACATATGACTAACGCTTGACAATTTCGCAAGTGCGTCTGCTGCTGCCGAGAGTCTGTTTCCCCTGCATCTGGTCCTTGATACTGCCACGCTGTGAAGGGCCTCCCGCTGTTGCTTGTAATTGTGTTGGCGGCGGCGACCTCTTTAATCTCTCTTGCGCGTCCCGAGCAGGGAGGTCACCAGAGGGCACCCGCGGCGTTCCACGGGTAAATCTTTATCCCCGGGCTGTGCGGGCCTATGCATTCGCATCAGCGGGAAGCCGCCTCTATACTGCTACTGTTTCGCAGCTACGTTCTCGCATGAAAACGGTGCAGCGGTACTGGTCATGAAAGTTCGTTATTGTTCGGCGATCACACTGTTGGCTTTCTGGGCTGCATTTGACTGCAGTATATAAGCGCTCGGGAGTAATGTTAAGGTTATTTTGCCGGCGCACGGTTTGTTCCAACTGTACCAGGTTGTGGCTACATTCGAACTCTGCTCGAGTGCAAAGTTGAGATTGCTTGTACTTTAACATAATCGTCATTTTGTCCTTGCGATCACGTGACCGCCACTGCTCACTGGTACCAACGCCCAGCCGGCTGTGGGTGCCGATAGTATTCAACACCAGAATTGCGATCGCGCTGGCCAATACCAAACCGCAGGATACATTCGTGCAAAATGGTCATGTGTGCATGCTACCTCTTTGATCGAATGTGGCGTCGGTTCTGGCTCCCTGCAGTGCTGCATGCGTTCACTGAGCGAGCTGCAGAGTGGAGCCGAGCTCGTCGCGCGCGATCCCGATGATCAGGCGGCTGGAGGGCGTTACCTTCCACTGCAGTTTTTCTGTCTGTCTGTCGTTGTCCCGCGGGTGAGCCTCCTTGAGTGTCCTTGCGCAAGGGAACTCTTTTTTTTTTTTTTTTCGGCGCTACGACACGGGCACGCCGAGTGTTCCTCTTGGGTTAGCTGCCTCGCAGTGGTTTTATTTTATTTGATGATAGTCAAAATGCTGGCAACTCTCGTCCCTGGCTTTTCTACAGTTCATTGATTAATGAATATATATATATATATATATATATATATATATATATATATATATATATATAAATGAAATAGGGAGTGCAGCAAATAAGACATACACGCAATGACGAGCACTTAGCGTCAGCGTGCTTTATCCCAAGAGTAATGTACTTGGCGCGAAAAGACATTTTGGCGATGTGTGACGAAGTGTTCAGGCAGAGAAAATAAGCAATTAATGAAAACAATTTACTATACCAAGTAAGAATCACTCACAAATGTAAGGACATTAAACAGAATGAATACAGAAATGATGAACAAATAAAAAAAATACATTTATGTGAAGAAATGAACTGGAAAATAGAAAAAAATGAAACATAATAGAGTATAGAAACAGAAATAGCCGCCTGAGTGACTGAATAGCGAGTTCCGCTGCTTATGATGCGACAGCGGATTCGATTAAACTTGTTGAACCCGCAAACTTGTTGTTGTTGTTGAATTGCATAGGAAAGATACAGCGAAACATAAAAAAGAACGAGAAGTGAGAGAGTGCAATCGTGCACCACGAACCAGTACCAAGTTGCACAGCTTTCAGCTCTTTTGGTTAGTATTCGTGACTAGTAATTGTCACAATCTACGACGTCACGGGAAGCCGTTTCGGGAACTCATAGATGGTGTTGTCAATCGTCTTTTGATTTTATAGCGTACGGTTCCCAACTTGTGGCCCACGCAAAACTGACTTATTTGCTCTTTCAGAATACTGCGTGACACAGTTTGACTTTCCTATGTTAATTATTCATTTTGCTTCCTCAACCTGGCGAATTCATCGGTAGAGCGTTATTCTGCGGGTGATAAATTATTACCACGCTTCTCCCGTCTTTCAACCTTGGCGCAGCTATCGCTTCCACCCGCCGTTTGTATCGATGCCTGTCATTATTTCCTTCTTCCCGTCAGCATCACACTCTGCTGAAAGTCTGGACCTAGCATTGAACTCGACTCAGCGACACATTTGCGCGAAGCCCAGCGCCATATCGACCGATCACTCTTTAATATGTGGCTTGTCTCACTGACGCTGCCATTAATCCTCTCACGCTATTGGGCTCCCTGTCGGCTTCGATGAGACCTTCTGCTGTTCCTTTGAGCAGCTTAACCGTTCGAATGTTTATTTAATCATTTATTTTCCCCGCCTCGTATGGGCCATCCATCGTGTGGCTTCCTATATAGTTACACTATTCATAGTTTCTGACAGACGCCTCCTTTTTTTCCCGAGGTTCCCGAGGTGAAGCTGACGCAAAACTTGACAAGGCGTAGCCATGGCAGATGCCTGACCTTGTTGCGTGACGTTTTCGTAAGCTTGTAGCGCTAACCTACAGAGATGCACGGGAAAGAGAGAATGAGTGCTTGTTCTGTGTGCTTCCTGCCCGCCTCTGTGGTTTTGCGCGTTAAAGCTATATATACGAAAATGTAATTTGTCGGCTCACGTTTTTCAGCTAGAATGAAATATCCGTTTTGGCTACTGCGGTGCCTTAATTAATTTAGTCAAGTTTATTGGTGTTGTTTTGCGGATATTAGTTAACTCAGCGGGATTATTTTCTCTATAAACGCACCCGACTTTCTGCGACAGTTCCTCCGTTAGTGTTCTAACTGTTGCATGCTCTATAACGTTTCTCTTGCAGCGACGGTTGTCTTGCATGCATGGTACGAAAATGCAGGCGTACTATAGAAGACTATAGACCGTGAACTAGAAGGCGTAGAAGTGTCGCATCAAACGCATGAATGCCTGACAACTTCAGCTTTCTGTTGCTCTAAGCCACTGTCTGACATTACAGGATTACAACTGATTTGCGCACACTCGGCGTTTGATTTGAAGTCTTCTAGACGCGGTCGCCTCGCTATCTTTGCCAGCAAAAGAATCAGAGGATCAGGAAGTGCGGCGAAAATAAAGATCCGAATCGAGAGACTTCACGTATCAAGGAATCAACATCAAATCAACAGAAAGGCCGCGAATGGTCGGACACTACAACAAAGACCGGCCACTAAAGACTACTATGTCGTTCATCGGCGCAACTTGCTTCCTGCGTGGGCAAGCGCGTTCTTGGTCTTACTCTTTTTACTTGCCTCCGAGGTCGGTTTACTCGCATCCCCGACATTATAGATGGCCAAGGTCAACGACACGCCATGTACACAGCGTGCGGTCGTCGACTGCAATGAGGCCTCTACACGGTTGATAGTGTCGGCCGAACGTATACGCGCTCATGCGGTCGTTGTCTCTGCGTGGATGCCGAGTCTCTGGTTTGTGGGCGCAATAAAAGGTGAATTATGGCGGAATCATGCACTGCTCGTCTCTGCTACATTAATTATTACTTTCTCTTTATTTATCATTGCACTCATTACTGGATTTGCTCACAATACAAAATAGTCCCGGCTGGTTTGAATCCGGGCTTTTCGCGTTGTAGTGAGGAGGAAAGTATAATACCGCTTCGGTAATACGAATTCCAGCTTGCTTGTAATTATATAAATGACGAATTCTTTGAACAGTGTAGTTAGGATTCATGATAGAACTGTTTCATTTTCTGATTGTTTCGATGACTAGTCGCGTAAACTTTGCGGCGCGTTGATGACGTATGGACAGAAGTTAATGATGCTTGTTCGTTAGCGAATGTGTTGTCTAGCTCATTGCGAAAACTTAGCTAGCCTATAGCGACATGCATGCCTTTTTGCAAGACTGTTGTTATGATGGGAGTAACTCAAGCCATCTCGATCGTTACAACAATATGAGCGCGTGTGGACTGGATGTTTCTCCGTTACATGCCATGCATGTTCCCACATCATTTGGACTTGTTGCGTGAGATTTTCCTAGCGCTAGATACCGTCAGGGGAGCCATATGCTCCTTAAAAAAATAATTAAAAAATGAGAAGACAGAAAGAAAAAGAGAGAGAAAGGGATTTTTCCCCCCAATTTATTTATTATTTTTCATCGGCCGTGCCATATTGAGTACGCCGGTTCTCGTCGTATCTCCGTAGGTAGAATGAATTGATCTGGGTCACTGTTTGAGGGGAACTCAGCTGGAAGCGCCGAGTGACTGTGTCTGCCAATTTGCTTCGCAATTGTTCACGTGTCTTGAGCGTAATAGTAAATTTGTGCGCTGCCTGGTATTACCGTCAGTGCTATCAGACACGCTGCTATCCGGACATTGTGAACAGGCCTTCTCACGTCCTCTCGAAGACGTTCTCGCGTGGCTTCAGCGTTGCTATAGATATATACTATAGGCGTGAACGTGAAATAACTAAAATAAGTATATCGAAAACCAGGAAGCCATATAGTTAAAGTCCGTCATCATTCGCTACTTGGTATTGAGGGCAAAAAATGATGATATGCCGAAGTAAAGAGCATTAATTATAGTATGCTCTGTGGCGAACCGCGGCACCACGGTCGAAGGCTGACAAGGTTGCGTGTTCGAATCACGTCCGAGTCATCACTATTCAGGGGACGCGAGGTGAGACGCGTCCAGCACGTCATTGTAGACACGGGCATATAGAAAGAGACCAGCACGGCCTCGAGGCAAATGAGTCACGCAATTAATGCAGGTAAACACACGTGCATTGCAATGAAGGGGCGTGCTCACTTCTCGCACTAAACTTATCGGCATTCGGTGCCACGTTCTTCCCTCTTTCTGTTTAAAATTTTTCTTTCTTTCTTTCTTTGCTTATTACTTGTAGCCAGGCGTCGTATCGGGAAGTTAGCATTCTTATGCATTTATTGCAGGCGTCCCGCGCGAAAACAAACACACTGAATTAAAAAGGAAAGCCTTGTTTGCCAAGTGGCGTCCTATATACGAAGGATTATGACCGTTGGCAGCGGCGTGCTCGTTCGCTTTACGGCTGGCGTCATCGGGTGTGGCCGCCTGGCGCGGCCGCACAGCTTCCTCAGAAGTCGCCGCAGCGTCGTGTTCGGTCGGCAGGGGGCAGCAATAACCAATGGCGGTGCCCGATTCGAGGAATGCGCGCGCACGGCCAGATTGCACGCGCTCCTCGTTGTCCCCCCTCCCTCCCTCCGTCTTTTACGCGTTACCGAGAAAAGTCTCCGCATGTGTGGACGTTTGCCTCCGAGAATCCGTTCGAAGCGCACGTTCGTTAATACGGCAGTCTGTTACAGAGGCCTGCCCATGCATGCAGTGGCTGCAGGGGCTTGCGCTCCAGGCGAATGCAAACGGCTCTCAAACAAAATGAGCACCGCGCTCTGCTGGACTGTTTCGAAATGTTTACTCGTGAGGGTTGTTGTGAGGTTCGGCCACACGCGTCGTGTTAATTTTTTGTTTTGTTTTATTTTCGTGGGCTGCGCGACAGCAAAGCCGTACTCTGTAAGCTTGAAAACGCTTTCAGCGAATCGGTGCCCACCTGTGGCAGGAGTTTGTTGAACCTGTATACCTGCTCTGGGTCGAACCAGCTACCGATCGTCTCATGTGCGCTTCGACGCGAACGGCTAGAGCTGTTATCGATTTCGATAGGGTCAGGCTTAGTAACTTGACCAGGACTAACCTATCCCGATGTTGACAGGACGCGAATACTCTTTGAACGCGGTTGCGCGTGCAGTTCCTGATATCACGGCGTGTGTGCATTTACCTCACCGCCAGCTATGTCGTCACGAAGGCTGAATGTCAGGTAAAAGAATCGCAACAGGCATTCGTCCAAATGTGCTGCCGGAGGCGGTGAACTCCGTGGAGGCACTTTGGGTGTACCCGCTCCCGAAATCCGATGAGGATGAGTATTATGTGAGTAACTCTTTTGAGATATTGTGGTCTCACACGTCACTAAATTCATAATTTGAACCTCCACTGCATATATAAATATTTAAAGAAAATATGCAGTTCCAACGCGCATTTTGGAATAATTGTGATGTGACGTTTCAGGTGAAGCGGTTAAGTAACTGCTATACAACCATTCGGCGATGCATGCAATTGCGTTTATTTTGCATCGTATGCAATGTGTAACCCAGTGGTGCAGCCAGCGAGTGGCACACAGGCTGCGTAAGTTGTGTAAGCCATTGCATACCCAGTTGCACAAGAATTGGGATTGCTGTGTCCTACACGGCGAGACAGGGCACGGAAGACGCGAAACTCGGGACAGCTAATATATAGGCGAAGGTAGCTTCGCTTTAATAAATCTCTATGCTATAAGCTACACTCCTAAAAAAATAATAATAATGCCGTGTTTGCGCCTGCATTGTGCCAGCAATCTCCCAGCCGTCTATTCTAATTTATTTATTTATTATTTGTTTATTAACCATACTTTCAGGGCCCGAAGGCACTACAGAAAGAGTGGTACAATATACATGAAATATGCAGTAGAACACTAAAGAATGTGTCAAGGCATCTTGTAAGGCGATCTTGAGTTTTTCGGGGTGGGTAATGGTGGCCATCGAGCCGAGGTGGTTCCGTTCAGTCCTCGTTATTGACACAAAACAGTTATGATACAAGTTAGCGACAAGTTCGCAGACGTGCATTGTAATGGTGGCCAGCTAGAGACATGTAGCAATAGGAGTAGAGAAATATCGGTTTAAAACAAGATTGTAATGATAAATATTATGAAAAAGAGGGAGGTATGAAGATCTGCGGCGTAGAGACAGTTTTGGTAGATTAAGGATTCTTTTTTATTGAAGCAACACTAGGTTGACGACAGTAATTTGATAGATTGAAACGAGTGGCTCGGTTCTGGAAACATTCAAGGGTTTGGGTGAGGATAGTTGAGATGGGTCCCTGATCGCGCATTCATAATCTAATTTAGGGTGGACGAGCGTTTTGTACAAAGTTCACACACACTTCACTTAAGCGAAGACACACCGCTGTTTCAGTTACGTGTATATCACTACTTTTTGCTGGGCTAACTGGTTCATGCTTATTAGGATGTAATAGGACGCGAAATAATATGAAGCAAGAACAGGATAGGAAAGAGGGACTGCTTTTATCCCGAAAATATATTCTCATTCTAACATTGGATCAACTAATTCCTGTCCTCCTTCTTACTTCATACTGTGTCGCGCCCTGTGTTGCACCGTAATTAAATTCAGTTGCGTTTCTTCTGTTGTCGTTAAAACAGAAGGCCTCGATGATCTACCTCTACATTTATCGATGGATGGCTAGTGTGGAGGAATGGATACGCTACTGTGCATCCAGAGGCCCCCGTCTTGGTCGCTTCTGAATTAAGGCACGTCTCGGCGAAGAATGTCGGGGGAGTTCTCGGCGCGCTGGGCGATGAGCGTGAAAGTGTGACCCCGGATAATCGTCTTCTTGCTCAGGAGCGCGTGAACGCGGGAGAAGCAAGCAACCACGCCGGAAGAAGGGACGTGGAAGAAGTTGCGAGATGTCTTGCTTTTCGCGATGGTGGCGGGCTACGCGAGAAACGTTCTTCGCGTTCATTGCCCGCTGGGCCGCGCGCGCATGCTCGCTGAAGGGTGCGCGCGCCGGCCTCGTCGTTGCCTGCCCGAGGTGATTGGCTAATTTCTTTTTACGCCTCTGAGATTGTATATAGCGTCATTCGTTTGCGGAGAGGCCGCGCGCCCCCTCGGCAGAGTGGTGCGTCCTTAGACGCGGCAGAGGGGAAGACCGAAGACAGAGCGGGAAGGAGGTCTTTTCCCGCACCGAGAGCCTTAAGTTCCCGGAGGCACTATCCCAGCATTTGTTTATTTCCACTCAAGTGCCACGGCGTTGCTTCGTTCGTCGGCCGCGGAACGAAAGTGCGAAAGTGCCGAGGCTATAGTGGGAAAACAATTGAACGAATGTGTTTTTTATGCTGTCTTTTTTCGTCTCTCTCGAGTCTCCGTTTCTCACGCCTGCCTTTTAAAAGCATGGAGCATACTTTTTCCTCCCTTTCTTTTTCTGAAGCGCGCTCTCCGCTTTGCACGTTGCATCCGAGTGGGTTTTACCCTTTTGCGGGCGTATGGCTGTCGCGTTTAATTGTGGCCGCTGTAATTAGGCTCGTCGGCTAAGAAACTCGGCCTTTTCGTGCGAAAGCCTCGGACCAGCGATGCGTGAACGCACTATAGCGGTACGGATTCGCCCAGATAGTGTTCTCTTACGGAGTCTAGCCACTATGCCGGTGGTATTTGCGCATTTCCACATGCGCTTTTCAGAAAAGGCCCTTCTTTGCATTCTGAGTACTTCTGTTCATAGAGCTCATACTATAATTGCTAGAGGGAGCTGTGGCTTTAGTCTCTACGGGAGCAGCTAGCGAGGCGGTTCAGCCATCATGGGAATAGCCTAAACTTCGTCCTACCGGCTTTTAACGGATTCGTGACTTTGTGAACTCGTCGTTTTCTACAAAGTACATTGTAATGAACAATTAAGTAAACATCATTAAAATTCTCAGACGGCAGCATTCGAACACGGGACCTCTAGCACAAAAGCCCGATATTGAAACCATTACGCCACGGAAGCATGCATCGACAAGCGGCATAGAACACTTTCACGCGGGCAAGCCAGCGCGTTGAGACGCCTGGCGTGTTTCGATTTGGCCACATCGACAGGCTGAACCGCTGCAACTAGTACCGATGGTGCGTGTTCACAGAGTCCCGTGCATTTAGAAAATTATAGATTGTTCGAAAATTAGGACAGTGAAGGCACATAAAGCGTGAGAAACTAAGCCAAAGAACGTATGAATCCACAAGCACGAAGATCAGACAAATCCATGTGCTACCCATCATCCCATGGTGGCTGAACGATTGCGGCGCCAGAGTTCCCTCTTTAGTTTAACTTATTGTAGGAAACTCTATGCTACTAACTATTACTACCACTAACTACTACTACTACTACTACTACTACTACTACTACTACTACTACTACTACTACTACTACTACTACTACTACTACTACTACTACTACTACTACTACTACTACTAAACTGCCACTGGTGATGACACAGTGGCACTGGTACTCCGCGCATCTACTGCGCAGTGTCTGCCACTTCAGTCACCAGCACCGCCGCAGAAATTCGCGGGAGAGCTCAGGCAGCGTACTACCTTCCGTGCGCCCGGCTGCGTCCGAGTAAAGAGATCCCACCCGCGTATTTCTCTCCTTGCTGCGCCCATTGTTAAATCTACTCGCACGAGCGTGCTGAACTGGCGGTCCGGGCCCAAAGAGAAAAGAATGGCGAAACCCAACGTCGGCAGCGCCGCGCACCGGCCGGACTTCCGCCACGGCTTCTCCGAGAACGGAAGGAAGCCTCGCTCTGCGGTCAGCGAGCGTCTAGGTGTAGGCGGCAACCGTGGACAACGTGGACGCTCTGGCGTGGCGATGTTTATTTTTGACACGACGTGCTGCGTTGGCGGACCGCCCCGAGGATCTGCACAGCACTGCGCCGGTCCAGAGTGGTACGGCGTTGTCTCGGCGTGCTGAGCCGGCACCTTTCGACGTCTCTTTGGCTCATTGCGTTGTTCTGTTTTAGTGTTGCTTGCTATTCCATCTGCAACGTCGGCCTCTGGTCGCGCTAGGGCCCCCCTCCCCTCGATTTCCAATCTGGGTGCGGTAGCCGTGTTGAGGACGCCCTCTGTCGTTGGCCTGAGCCCTCCTTCCTCATCGTATTCGGCCCTGCGCACAAGTGCGGTACAGAACGTGCATCTTCGTCCATTGTACGGCTTCTGCCTGCCCCCAATCTTTTCCGTGTGCTGACAGATGCGGAGAATTTCGACTTATCTACTATACCCGAAGCTATAGGGCTGCTCGGAGGAGTTGCTTCACTTAGGGCTGGCTATGATGATTCACTGGGGTTTTCCTTCGGTCAGTACAGTGAAACCTCGATTTAACGAAACCCGATTTTGCGAAATTTTTGATTTAACGAAGTGCTGTTCGATTCTCCAACAATTATTTGGGGAACGTATTGCGTTTAAAATTTCGAAAAAGCGAAGTGAGCTGAACGCCTCGCTCTATTTAACGAAGCTTATGGGGGTAAATACGGCTAAAATTTTGGTATGCCGGGTTGCAGTTCAGGTGACGGACGCCGTATACTCCTCTTTTGAAGTGTTTCACTCCCATGAACGCAACAGACGGGATCGCTATCTACAATGTGCGTGACAAAGTAATAATTACGTGTTTTTTTGCTATAGATTAAATGTTATTTGCATAATCGTTGTAAGTGTTCTCGATATAACGAATTCGAGGTGCCCTCTATTTTGGTAAATCGATGTTTGATTGTTTACGCTTTCTTGAACCGATTCAGGCCTTTTCTTTCTGTTCACTGTATACTTCCGGGCACCTTTATGCACATTTTTTATTCCTCTTCCTATGCAACGCCGTAAGCGCACCGTTCGTTAGGCTGCGAAAAAATTCTCAATAATATACCAATTGCTGCATTTATACGAATAGTGTTGTAATGGAGTAAGACTGCAGAAGACACGACATAAATGCATAGAATGTTATATTTTTAATTAGGGGGCGACTCAAATACATTTTATGTGGGTTGGCACCTTTATGAAACGTCGAATCGGACGAAACGTGAGACAAACTTCCGCAGCAGTACTTAGAAAGTCCAGAAGCGCGTGTGTGCGTGCTTGTGTGAGTGCGTGTCTGTGTGTGTGTGTGTGGGGGGGGGGGGGGGGGTGTAGTTGCGGTGTGTTATAATCTGAAGAATTATTTGTGCAGTGTGCACAGAGCGTACAGCGACGCAAAATCTGATTGCTCGCCGCTTTCTAAGCCCAGCTTACCGACCATGTCTTCATGCTCCCTGCCATAAGAATAGTCTGATACTTCGGCGTACAGCGCTCGTTAGGGCTTCATTACGTATGCCACGCTGGTTCGAGCGCCTATCACAACCGTATCGGTTTCCTATAGCTTCGAGAGCACACAAGTTCAGTCCCTGCGGCCGTTAGCTAGCAGTCGCCCAGTGCCCCCAAAAGAGCCGGGATCAGGTGACGTCGGTACGGGGCCTAATTGGATCGACGAGGACCCGTCGCCGTATCTTGTGCTCCGCTATACGTAACGGATAGGCCTGTGTGCGTGGGTTATTCGCTGACCGTCGTCCGCTCTATGCGCGCGACTGTCCGCATTGTTGCACTTTTTTAATGCCACCCTTAATTTCCTCGCCTGCGTCCCTATACCCTTGTCATTATCCTTTTGTTCGGACAAGTTTGCGCAATTGCAGCGGCTTTTCAGCTTTGACCACGGGTGCCTAAGGTGCTCTGGAAGCTCTTACGAAACGACAGGTCACTCATTAGGTTGCGTGATAGAGGCGCGGAGTGAATTACGAAAAATATAAAGAGAAAGGAAAAACCGGCACTGTAGGCGGCAGCCTCTCACTATGGGTGTCGTTCGCTTGGAATTCCCAAAACGGAATAACTTTAGCTCGAGCAGTGTATCAATAAAATTAATTACCGGCGCCGCCGCCGCGTTTTACTTTCTGTCCGTCCCTTCGCGCGTGTTTGCGGTTCTGAATTATTTGATTTCGACGCTCGTGAGCGTGGATACTGGCGAAGACAACGCAGCGAGCGTCTACCGTCGACAACGCCAAGATGAACGTGACAGCCATCGTTGTTCGGCGGGCACTTTCTACCCGTCGGTCGCGCACTCGATAGCCAGCATTTCGACGAAAGCGAATGATAGATCGTTGAGGCTAGGCCGCGAATAAGCCGTAAATAGTGGACGCAACAAGGGAAGCGGCCGCGTAGAACATTTAATGGGAAGCATTCTTGTCCCGTCTATAGCACGGTTTTTCCCTGCCTAACCGTTTTCGTAGGACGATGCCGAAGGTATAGTGCAGTCTCGGTATCCCTCCGCTCTCGGCTTCCCGGGAAAGCGCGCCGGAGTCCTTCCACAAGTGGCTATTGTTCCTGCCATCTCCGTCTGACATCTCTTTGACCGTTTTAGGAGCGAAGCTCCTTATAGCGGCACCCGTTCGTCCCCGTCGTCGTCGTAGTAGTAGTAGTGTGTAACCAGTCTGAGAAAAATGAGAAAAAAAAAATTCCGAAGTTGTGTCCGTAGCGCGGAACCGAACCAGGGACCCCTCGCTTCCGAGCGCGCGGCGTTAGCCCACTACGCCACGAACCGGACATGGACACACGCACCACGATGGCAATAAATACCCAACATTAACGAAAGGCCGCGTTTCTAGCGCGTTTCTAACGCGTTTGTGCTAGCGCGTTACGGCCCGTGTAAGAAGCTGGTGTAAGACGCTGTGGCCTCTCCGCCTTACCTTCAACGCGTTTCGAACGCGCTGCCCAAAGCGGTGGCAAGTCAAGTTCAAGTCGAGGAGCGTTTATGAATACGGGGGGTATACTCTCTCGGCAGTCATGTGATGGCGTCGGCAAACGCGGTGCACGTTCCGGCATGTGTAAATGGCTGCGTAAGACGCTGTGGCCGCTCCTCTTTACTAGAGAGTACTGCACGTTTCTAACGCGTTTGTGCTAGCGTCCCCTTAAGCGGGAGATCCGATGATTCCCTCCGGAGCTTCGCCCACTCATCATCATTCACCCCGTGGATATGCTGTGATTTTTTTTTGTTTAACGGCGCTCTGCACTGATTGAAAAAAAAAAATCCTTTATATCTTATCATTACTGTGGCGGATTGAACCCACATCACACGGTTTCCTCACGCACAGCAGCCCGACGCTTTAACGCGCTGCGCCACGAACGCATCGCGTGAAGAAGCTTCTGACCCCAGCCGAGGTCGCTCGTCGTCGTTATGCGGCTCGGACGCCTGAGGCCCGCGCTGCCGAAAACGGATCGCCGAACCAAACGGTGCAAACGAAGTTACTTCTGTGTAATAAAACATTTCATTCTTCAACAACCACTGTGCGATTCCCGCTGCACATACCAGCACTTCGCGAACACGTTATATACAACGGCGGTCGCCGTTTCGCTCCAGAAAATTGACGCGATTCGTGAGAACCGTTCTCATCAAACAACAGTGCATTCACGTAGCACTGTTGTGGCTGCC
Organism: Dermacentor silvarum; assembly: GCF_013339745.2. Taxonomy (NCBI): domain Eukaryota; kingdom Metazoa; phylum Arthropoda; class Arachnida; order Ixodida; family Ixodidae; genus Dermacentor; species Dermacentor silvarum. The sequence continues at coordinate 168,244,401 of NC_051159.1, forward strand.
GAAATTCTTTAGCTTTCTTTCTTTCTTTCTTTCTTTCTTTCTTTCTTCTTTCTTTCTCTTTCTTTCTTTCTTTCTTTCTTTCTTTCTTTCTTTCTTTCTTTCTCATGAATTAGGGATGTGGATGCTCTTGCATAATCCTCAGTCAAGTTTTCAGCGCTTGCTCGCTTTGTGGATGATGATTAGGGATTTCTATTGGCTGCCTATTTTAAACGGAGCGCTGGCAATTGGTCACCAAGCTGCTTAAACTAACTAGGTTTCACTATATCGGTTGCTGCCAAGCATTTTGCTTATCTATAATTTTTGTTCTTTAATTATCTGCATTAAAGCCTCTAACTTTGTGTTGTAAGCTTACTTATATGTCTTCAGCAATCCGGGCTCCATATCTCTCCTTTGCCCCGCGCGCCCTCGTGGCGACTGACGACAATATGCAGTCAGTCATGAATCGGTGCCATTTGGTGTTGGCAGTGTTTGTGTCTCGATGCGGGTGCGCCTAACGTGTGTTCACAAGCGGCCTCGTTATCCTTGTTCGGTTGCTTATAGTGTTTAAGTGTAGTTCATTGCTCCTGTTAGGTACACCTCTCTCTTCTTCGTGTAGATATTTGTCGCCCTCTGATAGAAGTCTGATAAACATCGGTCAAGAGGGGCCACATTTTCTCCACGATAGCGGTTATCACTCGCACTTCACTTGTCCTGTCAATGTTCCCGCGTGAAGCGCCCTATTTCTATTCGACCAGCCGTCGCCATTCGTACTGAATGCTCGCGACCTTTTCCAGACGTGTATGCGTGTATACGCCTTGCTTTCGCGGGCGGACAGGCATTCATAGTTGCGAAACGTCAGCACGAACGCCCGTGTTGTCCCCTGTCACATTAGGTTTTCTGTTGCGTCGTGATTTTGCGAGTGGAGAAAAAAAAAAAAAAGCGAAGTTCTATTCTCTCTCTATCTCTCACTTTGTACTTCCGGTTTCGTAAGCGTCATCTGTGGCGACGGCAAGGCCATTCGGACAACGTCCATTGTACTCCTGATACATTTGAAAATGCGCCCCGCACGTCAGCAGCCAATGGCTCTGCGTCGCTACTGCCGAGGAAATGGGCTGTCGTTTAGAAACGGCGCTTTGCAAATTGACAGCTCTCGCCTTTGCCGCGCCGATGAGCCGTGGGCCGATGCGGTGAAGTGCACCTTGCTATGGCTTCCTCGCTCGACTGGGTGCATGCTGCGCTCCCTATAGCACGGGTCACGTGGGCGCACGCGGGGAGACGAGCTTTAGCTGGTGCCAGGCAATGCGCCGCTGCCATGAACGGCTGTTGTTACGCGTGGGCGTCCCTTAGTGGCCCGAGGCAACGGTGAATGTCGCGAAATTTGTCAGAGACATCGCACCTGCGACCGCAGAAACTGTTTTCGTTTGCGGCAACTTGTGTTTGTCCCCGTGGGCGCCGTACTGTTCGGGGGGCATTGGCGGGCGATACGTACGCGCCTGCTCACTTTGTCTGCGGAGACCACAGCGGCTCACGGCAGTTGTGAAAACAAGCATCTTTGGAATTCGCGAGGGGGCGCCAACAGATTGCGGTTGTAGTCGTTGTTTGTTTTAAAATTTGTGTGACTGATAAGAGGGCGCGGGACCGCTGTGACAGTCAAAGATAAAGTGAACCTCTGCGTAGTTTTATGAAGGCAGTTTTCACACCATATATAGAACGATAGCTTATTGCCGCGGGCAACTCTGCGGGTGAATGAGTCGCTCGTGTGCGTGGGAGAGTTTGTGGCCGTATGGAATGTCATTGTAACCACTGTCATGGTCGACATGATACGCTTTGTTTAATGTCATGTAACTGACAGTTGCGATCACTTTGTGTTTCATCACTGAACGTACGGTTCTCGGTCAGGCGTCGTCTTATCGCTCCCTTTTGGTAGTGCGCGTTTGTTTCGCGCTGTTTCCTTCCTTTTCTTGTTCACAGAATTCGCGTCAGCTCGCCATTCTAGCACTTCTCTCGATGAGGCCTCGTCTCGCCAGTGGCCCACGCACACATCTGGATGTAGTGACGGCCCGATGCCGGTCCGGACCGTAATCAGGCTTCGGCGGTGACGACACTAGGGCACGCAGCGCTGGACTCACCCGGAAAGCATCGCTTGGCACGACGCCCTCCCCTTTCCCAGCGAATTTGCATCGGGACGACGCGGCGCGAAGATACGTGACGAGCGCCGGAAAACGGCGGGGATCGCGCGTGGGAAGCTCCTCCGCGACTGGCCACGTGTGCACACGACGGCGCACTGCGGTTCCGGAAATTAGGAACGCGTTCCCTCGGTTTTTTTTTTTTCTTCTTTTCCCGTTGATGTATTCCGGCCCGTAGCGGCTGCCCGACCCGGCTTCTCCTGTGTTCGAGAGACGCGCGGGATGCGGCCCTTTTTGGCAAAGAATGTTAGGAACCGCTTAGGAGGACACTCGAGTGCTCGCGTTCTCGACTTGGAAGCCTTGCTAAGACGAGCGCACTTTTTGACGAGTGATTTAGGAGGCATGAGCGTCTAGAAGGGTATGTTCTCCAGCGCACGTACGAGTTGATATGCACTATACACCACTCGGGCGAGCGGGTTTTGGAAGCGCTGGCCTTGCGAGACATTTACTGTACGTGGGCGGTGTGCGTAGTTGCCCTGCACTAACGATGCTCCCCGTTGAACTTTGCGTTTACTGACGCCATCGCTTATGTTTTGCCTTCGTTGCGTGCCGCGCCTGCCTCGCTCGAGAGAGCACCGCGGTCGACAGAAAGCACCGCTTCAGGGTGGCGAGTTCTCACGGTCTAATTAATCTTCCTTTGAGAACTCGGTGAACGGAAAACACAGGGCGAAACTTTAACGAGAGGGTCGTTTTATTCTGAGCGTAAACACCGTCACCATTTGTTGACCTAGCGAGTTAACCGTTGGTAACATTTGCGTTGCGCTTGGGCGTATAGTATAATGTCGCTTCAGCTTTTCTTTCTCTGTCCATGAACTGATCGTTTCAATTCGCGATAATAATTAGTGTCTGATCCACAAACCTCGACTCTTTCTTAAGTGCTTAATGTTGTATCGGTTATTACTCTAGCTCACTGTAATCGTAGGCAGCAGGACGCGGATGTTCTATCAGCATCATCCGCCTGATGCGGTAGCAGTGGTGTGCTCTCATTATAACGTAACTTGCGCAACTATTACCCGCTGCGGTGGCTCAGTTAGCTAAAGCGTTGCGCTGCTGAGCAAGAGGTCGCGGGGTCGAATCTCGGCCGCGGCGGCCGCATTTCGATGGAGGCGAAATGCAAAAACGCCCGTGTGCTTGCGTTGTAGTGCACGTTAAAGAACCCCAGGTGGTCAAAATTAATCCGGAGCCCTCCACTACGGCGTGCCTCATAATCAGAACTGGTTTTGGCACGTTAAACCCGCAAAAAGAAGAAGAACTTGCGCAAATATTAGCTTGCCTGTGATGTTTTGTGCGGCCTTTGCGCTTAACGACGACAGGTTACTAAACCTTCATTCGCGAAGGGAATTCCAGAGTTTAATCCCTTAACAGAGACGTCGGGATTCCAGCATTACAGGACGAAAGAGAGCTGGAATGAACGTACAGGCAGGCGATGTAAAGGTGTTTAAGCGAGAGAGAGAGAGAGAGACAGAAGAAAGGGGAAAGGCGGGGAGGTTAACCGGATGGGAAGATCTGGTATGCTACCCTACGCTGGGGAGAGAGGGGAGAGGAGGTATAAAGGGACAGAAAAGTAGAGAAGAGAAGAAAGGAGCACAGATACACAATCACGGTTGGTCACTGTCACCGCATACTGTCAGAAGATTTCTATTAAACTGGGGAGCTCTGTAGCAACTGCTCGATTATTGTTTTTTTCGGCGTGGTCCGGTTAGCGTCGATTGTTTCTAGTGAAATCGGAGAAGCAGCTTCAGAAACTCGCTTGCCCGTCGTCTCCTGATGACACTGCGTTTACACTGTCGCAGCGTGTGCGTAATTCGAGAAAGAATTGAGACCGAAGGAAGAAGTGAGTCTTACGAGGGACACAGATGTTTGTTCTTCCCAAAAATTGAGCTCCTGATTGGCTTTCGAATAACGTTCGTGTTTCAAAACTGACGGCCTTGCGACCCGTGTATTTCCTGGTTGGCCTTTTCTTGTTACACGACCGTTGTTTATATACAGGACTGAACAGAAAGATGATATTTTGGATTACTGTAAGTAAATAACTGTAACGATTTCACGGAAGCTGTAGACTAATACCACATTTGTCTGCCTTAGTTGCTTTAATAGATGGAGTTTGCAGAACTGCGACATCTGATTTTGACACTGAGTTATGGATTTGTGAACATCGTGCTCCATTTTTTGTTATGTTTTCAATTTTGGACGATTTTTTTTTTTTTTTGTAAAAACGTAAGGCCTTAAGTGAAAGCTCTGCTTTATACAGTCGGTAGCATTCAGCTTTCTCTCTGAAATGCAACAAGTTTAATGCGAACCGGTTTAGTGATTGTCTAACGAGAGAATTTCAACGTTTCACCTGTATTTACTTGAATAGGGAACTCGAAGTTGGCCCCGAGGTACAAGGCCTGTGCGCCTGACATCCGTGACAGCCGCAGCCCAGCGTTTGTCAAGATATCGTAAACAGCGAAACGTTGTGACGGGTGTTGAGCTTTGTGATTTAATTCCGCGTTATTCTGCGATCCACGCATTTCCCTGTCAACTATATAATAGCCTCTAGCATTTTCTTCGTATTCAAACGTCGGCTGGCGACGTTTGAACAGATGCCGCGGTGAGGTATTCTGATAAGCACGGCTTCGGAAGAGGGTTGAGTTGAACTGGGGACAATTTGTCACGAGTCTACATCAGTTGGAGCGGCGGTAGTCTACTTTTGATCGGTACGACGCCGGATCGTTTAACCTTGCAGTAAAAAATACCCGTTTCTTGGCAGTTTTGTGTCATCCCTTTCTTCAAACATAACCAAACTGGTCCTAATGGCCGCTAAGGAAAAAGCGAACAGAGCAGACGGGTCGGACCGCACTTTAACCGCGACGCCTATCCACTTTTGCTTCCCGCCACTCCATGGTTTAAACGAGCTGCGCGTAAATATCCACAATTGAAAGAAATAACTCGGATCCGGACCGCTGGCGCCGCCCTGTCGTGGCTTTTCTCAGCAGCAGTTCCTCGACGGTGCAAGATTGTTCCTCTCCGGGCGCTTTGTTTCTCGTCGCTGCCGAGCTAATTCGATTTAGCGACGCAACGGCGCCTTCGGGTCATATCTCTCTCCAGCCGGCGGCAAACAGCGCTGTTTAGTGAGCCCACTCATTCTTCGGTGATTTCGGAACGGTAATTCACGTTCCGTCTCGTCGATCGTTCAGCGGTGGCTCGTTCTCTCGAGAGCGGCGCTCATTATAAATACAAGCAGCCATTAGGCATTCTTCCGGCGTTGTCCTGTTTTCATAGAATCCGCTGCTATATACGCGCGTGCTTAAGCGGGACGAACCGATCTGCTCTGTGCTGTCTTTGCTGTATATGATGTTTACCTGGCTAGACGAAATTAGCTGGCTCAGCTTTCGCTCTGCAGAGCTGCGGCTTCCTTGCTTGTTCATTGCTACGGTTTGCACAGTGCTGTTGCCCTCGGGCTGGCGGTCTGTTCGTACTTCCTACGATTGTGCGAGCGCATTGTGTTTGAGCGTTGGTTAAGCCGACGTTGGCCTTAGCTGTCCTGTCGTTCTTGTGCGGGAAATAGAAGGACGAAACCTCAAGTTTGTCAAACCTTGTTTGTGAATGTCGACTGATCGTGTTGTCTTTGACATCTAGCACGACTTGAGGGTGGATTTGATTAGAGCTTGTTGCCATTGCGCGTGTAGTTGTGTCAACTTCTTAAAATTATCATTATTGGCATGCATTGAAAAGGTTAACTCCTCTTATTGGGTGGCTCGGTAGAGTGAAATGCTCTAACGTGAAGGTTGGTTTTGTAAGCTTTGACCTATGGTGGGGAATAGGTTCTGAAGTGTCCCTTTGTGCGATTTAGCAACGCTTATGTTGCGTGCCCTAATGAGTGTTTTAAACTTCTTATTTATCCATGTGCATCTACTTTATTTATCGTCTTCACCTTCTCTTTTCCTTTTGTTCCTCTTACCCAAAAAATGAGTAGCAGGCTAGAAGAACACAGTCGTTCAAGGCGACCTTTCAGCTTTTCTCTTATGATAACTCTCTCTTTCTCTCGTCTAGTCCCGGTTTTCGCTTTCGGCCGTGAATTAGCGTCTCTCGCCTGTTATACTTTCGACCTGGACCTTTTATTGTTTCGTTTTTATTTCAAGAGGGCACAAGTTGCGACATCAGAGATTCAAGTAGCAATGTCGTCTGCACTCTGAAACTGTCGTATTGATTGATAAATAAATAAATTGATTCACTAATGAATTAACCATACACCTTTGACTCGCAATAGGACTGTGCCACCGATTGTGGGGACGTCTGTGAATACAAACGAAATACGACATTGTGATATCCAGTGTGTACAGTATGTATCTAGGCACACCCAAGTGTGATATCGAGAAGTTCATGACCATGCACTTTGCATGGGTCAGTCGTTGTGACACTACCCCTGCGATTATCGTTGGGGACTTCAATGTGGATATTCGAAAACCAGACAAGAAATGGTTCACTCATTTTGTGCTAGAAGAGTTTGGTTTGAAGTGTCACACCAATCCAAGTCACTCAACTACTCAACAACGGTCGTGTATCGATTTAACTTTAGCCAAAAATCTATTATTGTTGTAACCGAGCCAATCAGTGCATATCGCAGTAATCACAAAGCTATCGACACGATCATCAGCAAATGATGAAAACAAATACATGTACCCTTGTCTAACCCTGTGTGATGGTGCTACAGCTTCGCTGGTCATTCACCTTCGCTGAGTGGAATGGCTCATTTTTTTTTTCCTGCGCCTATCGGACCGCGGCCGCCGAGATTGGAAATCGTACCTGGCGCCTGTTGCTCAACCAAACAGCATCGCAGCCGTCGAGCAGCCGCAACCGGTGTGAGGTTGCTGTCGAAGGCAACGTTCCGAGTAGGGAATCTGCTATATGCATATACGGGCAACGCTAAATCTTCTCGTCAAGTCAGACTCGGCCGGCCACGTCTTGCCTGCGTTTTGCAGCAAACCCGCAACGCAGATTGATTTTCCGAGAACGATTTTCGTAGTTTTATACGCACGCGCAGTCGTGGCGCTTTCTACGATTCCGGGAAAAGTGGTTACGCCTTGGAGCGAAGAATGCGACTCGACCGCCGGTGGTACACTGCATGCGCACGGCTTTGTAGCGGCCCGAATAATCGCGCGCGTTTTTCGCGCTCGAGCTTTTATTTCGCTTCGGTTCTGGGTAACGCTTAGGAAACGCGTGCTTCGGGCGCCACGCGCTGTTTCCTTCCTCACCTCACTACTCGTCCCACCTTGTTCCCACTGACGAGGTATCCAGAGGGAATGCGAGTTCTGTGACTTACAAAAAAAAAAAAAAAAAGCGTGGAAGAAATGAATAAAAAAGAGATCAGAACGAGAAAGAAATGAAGAAAAAAGTGTTCAGTCGCTTTCTATGCTCTTTTGAGAAATGACTTCTTCCTAAGTACGAAAAAAAAAAAAACGAAAAAAAAAAGACGCACACACACAAGAGAGAGAGAGAGAGAGAGAGAGAGAGAGAGAGTGATGTTTTGGTACTTGACACTTACGCGTCCGTTAAATTCCGAGAACGCGCAGGAAAGGTGAAGAGGGAAGGCAGGCGTTTATCAGAATGGATCGCTGTATGCCTGGAGGCACGGCATCGTCAACTCTCGTTCTCCTGTTGAGGCAGGGAATTTCGTTTTCTGTTCTTTTCGCTGAAGCTTCCGTGGCTTCTCTCTTGTGTTTCGGAAATGTTCAACTGCCTACCGACTCTTGCAATCCGCTTAGAAAGGTATGGTTGCGGCACCTTTGTACTTGAACAACGAAGGCTTGTTATTGCTATTGCTGCATTTTCCAAGCGCCCTCTAGGATTGTGCTGCAGCCTGATTCTACTTTTTTTCTCTGTTAGTAACCTGGTTCCTGACGCAGGAAACCAATATTTGTCGCTTTGTGCAGAATACGGAAATACACTGAATTTCAGAGCGCATATACAGCGTTAGGAGGAGGCAAAAGAAGCACTTTTTTATTATTTCGTGGAGCGTGCCAAGTTCGCTTGAACTTTACAATCCTAGAAAGGGGGAGGAGGGAGAGCGGGGGAGAATTTTAGCGCGAGCAGACAAGGACGAGAAAAAAGGTAGACGCCACGCTGCGCTATGGAGTCACTTGTTCACGAACGCCCCAAGTTGCACAATTCCCCCCCGGGAAGATGGAGCTATAGGGAATAAACGCGCGCCGTCCGTTCCTCGCTTTCCTGGAAATCTCGGAGAACATATATGGCGCCTGAAAAGTTTGGAGCATCGAGTCGCTCGCGCCTCATTAACTTCTTACGGTGAATTCGTTCACCTCTTGTACGTTCCCAGACTGTGTCCAAGGAAGACAAAGTGCGGGGAAGTGCATTATGAAACCCCAAGGCGTAAGACAAACGAAATCTGAAGTCGCGTGGGCAGGACTGGACGAGCATTGTGCCGTTATAGCATAAGTGGGCGGCGTGCTCGTCGCCGCTGTGGCGCCACAATGTGCCACAACGGCGCCACAACGCCACAACCGTGCCACGGTTGTGGCGTTCTGCTCTTCTTACGCAGGAGGCCGCGGTCGCTTTGAAAAAGAAATAATCCCATTGGTCACAATTTTGTCATAACACAGGTTTAGCTTTAAGGCGTTAAAATGATTTAATAGTCTTTCAATATTAAAATCGCGTCGCGTTCTGGAACCCCTATAGCGCGCGTTAGCAGGCCGGACACGGTGCTGAGGAAACTCCTGGGAACTTCGAAATTGGCGGATGGCCCTCCTACTGGCCGGCTGAAAGATGTGGGTGATAAGATTGTGACCGTGATCAGCCGATGGTGTTTGATGAATAAACCGACGGCCGCTGAATTGGGTGTAGACGCACAGAGTATCAGGAACCGCCTTATTCACGCGGAGTTTCATCAGATATATGACGACGACGAAGACGACTCGACGCGCGCTGGTAATGATATGTACAGATGAAGAAAACGAAAGTTAATTATGTGATCCTTGTCGCAGGAAATATTCTCTCGAGAGCAGATAACCGGTGGTCGATTGTTTAACAGATCGAATACTGAACTTAAAAGATGTGTGTTCGCGGATAATCCGAGCGGCTATAGATGAGAAGATACGAGGGCTCATGGGCGCACGGTGGCTGCTAGAAATACGTCTTTGTTTCCCCGTGATTTTTTTTTCAATTGTACTTGTGTTGTTTGTTGCTTCCTGTAAGCAAATGGCAGTCGTATAAACTTCGTTAAGAATGTGAAATTTTAAAGAGGGGAAAAAATAAGAGAAGAAGAGAAACTTGCGAAGCACTAACTAAAGTCTGTGGACAGCGAAACGTTTGATGCGCTTACTTTGGAGGGAGGCATTTACTATCGGAGAAGCGTTTGGAGAACCCTTTCTCCTACAGTGGATTTAATACTCTGGACTGCCTTTGTGGTGATGGCGATCACCCGATAATTGCGACGGCCAATGAATGTGCTGGCAGACTTTCAATGCAGGCGATGCCGGCTGCAGCTCCTACAACGCTGCACGTATTTAATGAAAGTGGAGGTCCGTATACAGTGTATGCCAGTCAATATAGAAGCTCGCGTGCCAGTTTCAGAAGATCAGCCTTTTCTCTCTCTTTTGTCTGGGCGCAATGGGAGCAGCGCTGAAATTCATAGCCAAGCGTGGCACGCGGCCGGATACGTACACGTATGAGGGCTGCTCGCGGCTCGACTTCTTCCGAGAAACGGCACCGCTGATTCTTTCGGAAGCGCGAACGAGGATTCTCGGCCAATTAATTAACCCGCCCCGCGGGACGCCTTGGCGAGGCGCTGATTCGAGGCGTGCATAGTCGACGCGGCTCGTTTTCGCGGAATTGTGTGGCCGATCCACGCTCCAGTGATGCGAGGCACAGGAGGGTATAGAAGAAGCAAGAGCGATAACGCAAGGTACAGTACGCGCTTCTTAGAACAACCGGTGTTTCTATAATGGCTCTTCGCGCGCCGCTGGCATTGCCTGCATCTCGTCATGTCGGCTGGTGCTTCTTTTTTCCTATTCTTCTTATTATTTTCTTTTAAACGGCAGCGGTTAGCGAAATGGCTTTCGACAGCTTCCGTTCTGGAAGAAAGTTTGAAAATCGAAGGCAGGAACGGAGAGAGGAAAAAAAAAAAGAATCATCAATAAGACGACACGAGCGGTTGCTCTTTTCCTCGCGTAAGTTCTTGGTCCTCGACGCGAAATGAATTTGTGATTTTAGGTGTGTGTGTGTTTTGTTCGCTATATACGTAACTGTAGTATACGCTGGCCGTTTACGGAATTTGTGGAATGCAGCCCCCTCCCCCTTTTCTCCCCCCCTTTCAAGTTTATACGTGGATTGCGTTGACTACACGTATTATCGGTTGCTCAACCAATACCAGCGCTGGGGCGGATGATATAAAGATCGCATATTGTAAGACAATCATAAAATGAAGGCGGAAATTAAAATGGTTTGCCATATTTTTTATTTGTGCAATTAAAGCGAATGCGCAAAATTCTTAATGTTAACAGCATGCCTTGAATTTTGCGCAGATTATTTGTTTGTTTTGATTTTTTATCGGAGATCTGTAACAGGATGTACTGTGCAGAATTGGGAAACACGTATCTGAGTTTTCATACGATGAATGAATATCAGCTCCATCGCTAAGTATACTCTATTGCCTAATAATCTCACCTTGGCTACCCGATATAACCCCTCACCTTGGTTATTGTTACATAGTGGGCACAGGCTACATAGCTTGGCAGTTGTCAGTATGATGCGGAAGGAGTGACATTTTATTCAGGAAAATATTATTAGGTTTGACGTCGCCGAACCACACACGAGCTAAAACGCCTTACGGTGGTGGGCTCATGATTAACTTTTACCACCCGGACTTACAGCGTGTGTCCAAATTTCGGTACGCAGAAGAGCTTGATAGCCACGCCACCGCGGCGGGGGTGAATGGTTCGTTTCGCATTTGGGCGGGGATGCTTCCATCGCTACGAGGTTATTCTAGAAAGCTTTTTTTTTTTTTTTTCAAGCGAAGCTTGTATTGCCTGACTCCTGTCACCGTCCTTGTGGCTGGCGTCGTACGCGAAAATTATCATCATCAGCAATGGCTCGAGCGTCGTTGTCTTCTTCCGCAGCTCGCTCGTTGGCGTCCCTTGGGTTGCGCTCCAAATTTTTCCAGTGACTCTAGTCTCCCCGTCCCGACGTGGGTGCGGCCGGCGGCTTCGTCGCCTCCCTGAGAGGGGGCAACAGCTTCTCAGGACCTTCATTGACGTTCTTTGTCTGTCTGTCTGTTTCCGTCTTTCTCTCGCTTATGTGCATTGAGCTAAAGAAGGTCCGACCCTGTACTGTAGAGAAGAGTGCGAACCGAGCATTGCGTGGTAACGAGGAGCGCTCCAGCGTAAAAAAATTCGCGTTCCACCTGAAGTGCCAACTGGTCAGTCGGCTACGGAAGTTGGATAGGCCGTGTATTGATCGGCGCGGCTGCCCCACTAGAGAGGGGAAATAAAAGGAAGATAAATCGGGGTAAAAGACAACCGCAAAAAGGAGGTCGGTGTTCCCTCGACTGGGCCATCGGTTTTGTTTAGGAGGCGCCGTGACGTTCGGCACGCTCTGCGGCTGTGTGCAGCGCAACACGCGTGCACTTCTCTGCTCCCGGGAACTCGTATAAATTACTTCTCCAGAGGAGCCGCGCCACGCTGTGCGTTATTCTCTCGCGTTTGCCTTGCGACGTGCCGGACTGCGGGAGGTGCGCGAGTTTGTATATGGTCTTTGTCATTGTTTTCTTCTTTGTGTGTGGCTTTTGATCCTAGTTAAGGGGTAACCTCGGGTGCACAAGTTCTGAGACCACGATGGCATAATAAATAAATAAATAAATAAATAAATAAATAAATAAATAAATAAATAAATAAATAAATAAATAAATAAATAAATAAATAAATAAATAAATAAATAAATAAATAAATAAATAAATAAATAAATAAATAAATAAATAAATAAATAAATAAATAAATAAATAAATAAATAAATAAATAAATAAATAAATAAATAAATAAATAAATAAATAAATAAATAAATAAATAAATAAATAAATAAATAAATAAATAAATAAATAAATAAATAAATAAATAAATAAATAAATAAATTATGGCACAGACATGCAACGTGGAATTCTGTCTGTGCATTGCATTGGTCTAACGCTCGGAGTTAAGCTGCACGACTCAATTTTCGCCTCCACGCGATAATCTGGTACACACACACACACACAAAAAAAAAAAAAAAAAAACGCAATATGTAGGGTCTCCAAGCTTTTGCTCGTGACTGTACTTATACAACGGGACAGTGCTCGGAAATTTTTTTTCATAGATGAGTCTGAAACAACTTTACATAACGCGACGTAATGTTGACACTGATATCACTTTTCTGACCTTCCTTTTTAGGGACGCGCCCATTGTGGCCGGGATTAGCGGTGATCGGATTGCTTTCAGCCGGCCTCGCTAATGTGACAATATTGTGACAATTGTTTGCGGAACTTTACGCACAGACGTGCACCGGGGGCTTTTGAAAAACGCCGTAATCACACGCTCCTGATTTTTTAATTGTTACTGCGTGGTGTTATTAAACGTGCGCCCCCGTCCTACAACACGGTGGTTGTTGGGTCTGTATAGCTGTTCCGATAAGGATGCGGAATGCCTTATGTTATGCGATAGGTACACGGGAGTATGGATTAGGTAATAATAGCGGCTATGTGATATTCTACATTAGATTAAGAGGAAGACGTGGAGTTGAGCAGACCGTGCAATGCGGAGGGCAGATAACCAATGTGTCTACGAGAGCGCCGCAGTATGTGCCAAGAAATGTGAGACTCAGTCGGGGGCGTCAGAAAAAATGTAGGGTGTGATGAAATGGGGAAACTTGCAGTCATAGGTTGAAGAGATGGAGAGAGAGAGAGAGAGAGAGAGAGAGAGAGAGAGAGAGAGAGACAGAGAGAGAGAGAGAGAAAGGTTTTGGACGAGTTAGCCTTGTGAAGTGCATCTTGTACTACTCGAGATGATTAGGTTAAGGGTAAAATAATATATACGTACGTGCAAGTAAAGGTAATCAAAAATCAAGTGCGAGAGCAATTAGTCAAGAAAAAAAAAGAAGAAACAATCCTTAATAAAATGATACGCTGACGGCGTAAGTTCTACAGGACTTGAATAAACCTATCTTAATTGTTATAAAGTAAAAAAAAAAAAAAAAAAAAAAAAGCGTCCTTCTCGCGCGCAATGCATGATGCAGCGCTCACCCCAGGGTCAGAGAACTTCGCGCCGTTGTGCAGCTCCGCAGGGGTTTGCAGGCGGCTGACGAAAGTCAGGGTAATTTGGAAATTGTTGGAGAAGGCCTTTTTTCTCAACTGGACATAGTCTGATGCCGCTGTTGCCGTTGATGAGGAATACTGCCGCCATGGCCGGAAATCAATACCACATCCTTGTGTTGTTGAGCAGAGCGCGTAATCGCGAACCACTGCAGCGGTACGGCAACGAGACGGTACTCGGGGCACGTGGAGGTATAGTGGGCATGCGTGCGCACGCACGCACACACGCACGCAACAGAAGTAAGCAAGTCGAAAAAAAGACTAACACATGTAATGGTAGCAGAAAATGTACTAATATGACATTAGGTGAGAGTACGTTAGGTATGTGGGTGTTGGGTGGCCGAAGGCGCATCTGTATCCTTGCATGTCTGCCGCCTGTCATGAGCGTTCTTTCCTTATAACACTTGCATCCCTATATTGACTAGTGACCATATTACGTATGTAAAAATAATCATTTTTTTTAATAACGAGCTCTCGATCGTGCCCTCGGATCATTTCCGTTTCGTGCCGTTAGGATCGGCGATGTTTCGGGAGCAGGGACGTGCTTGTAGACCGGAAGAGAAAATGCGTCAACACTGCACCTTGGAGCCGCATGCATGGCTGGATATGCAGATCGATATAATGGGAATGTGTTATTGTGCAGAGATTGAGGAAGGAGATACCTCTGCTGTTCCACTTGTTTTTTCTGTTCTTCTCATAGTAATACACAAATAAATAAGGGAACAGGGTAGAAGGGGGGAGTCGTATACCTTTCAATATTGCTATCAGCCCTCTGCTGGTGCGACACTACACGGCTGTACTTGCCGCTTCCGGTTTGGCGTAGCCGTCGCAAGTTCTTCTGCTTCCTCATTGAAATGGCTGGATCCCCCATATTCGACCGCTGTAACTGGGAAGCGACCGTCGGCCAGCTCTTCTGCCTGTGCACCTATTTCGACGTTCAACTGCGGTATCTGCCAACTGGTCGTTCGCCCCTTTATTCAACGTCAAAGATCCTGGAGGCATGGCCTCACCCACCATCAACCTAGAAAGCTATCCGCGCTGCAAATTCTTTCCTAAAGTCATGAGAAGACGCTTATAGACACAATGTGTATGCCACTGTGCGCGTGAACTCCTCTCTTTCAATCCCTCATCCCCTTTCCCTCGTGCAAAGGTAGCTAACGGGAAGTCGTCTGGTTAACCTCCGTGTCTACCTTGTTTTCTCTGTCCCTCTTGTGGTTAAGAGTGACCTTCACGAAGGCTTACACTGCATTGATTGAAATGAGCGACAGTGTTGTGTGCGAAGTCTGTGGCTGCGAAGAGAACATCGAGCATTTATTGTGCCACTGTCGTCGATTTCAGTCGCTGAGACAAACACTGTCTATCGCATTGCGAAGACTGGGCGATTGGCCGTAGTTCGTGTAGGCGCTACTCGAATACCGCTCGCATGGCTCGTCGGCCCACAAGGCTGTGACCCTCTTGTGGTCCTTGAAGGCGACTGACCTGTGTGAACGCATTTGACTTAGTGGTGCCGTCCGCGCGCGTGCGCGAACTCACCGCGTATTTCCTTCCTCTCTCGCTTATCTTTCTATTTCCTTATTCCCGTCCCCTAGCGTAGGGTAGCCAACCAGACGCATTTCTGGTTATCCTTCCTGCCTCCTGTCTTTCTTTGTTTCCTCCTTCTATTCTCCCTGTTTTGTCTCAATAGTAACTAAAAGTGATCCACCCTTGCACAAAGATACGAAGCGCACTTTACAATTCCCAACTTTTGACGGGCGAGAATCATACGTGCAAGCTTGCACTTTTTTTGAGGGCGTCTGCGCGTGGGTCTGCTAGCCCAATGAGCCAACCAGGCGTCGATATGTTGAAACAGCGGCCGGTGTGGCCCAACGTTCCTGGCAACGGGGTAGTTTGATCTCGTTGAAAACTCTGAACTCCCAAGGGAACCAGTTGTAGAACACGTCTAGCTTTACACGTTGCTTGCCTCTTGCTCTTTTATCTTGTAAGCCTGATTGTCCGCGCCGCGAGGAAGTATCCCCAGCGGCGATCTTGATCTCTAGTTCTACAATTTTTAAATCCTTCTCGCACGTGGCGATTTAGTCGAAAATTGTTGTTGTTTATTAGCAGGATTTTAATATATATTCTTTGAAAACGCTAAGAGATTTTCTGTGTACGAATAGATGGATGGATGGGGATGGGATGGGATGAGATGAGATGAGATGAGATGAAATGAAGAGAAATGGGTTGGGATGGGATGGAGTCCATGGATCCATAGATGAGATGGGATGAAATGGAATACATGTATCCATGGTTGAGATGAGAAAGGATGGATCCACGAGTGGGATGGGAATGAATGGATCCATGGATAGGATGGATGAGATGGGAATGGGTGGATCCATGGATGAGATGGAGTGGATGGAAATGGGTGGATCCATGGATGAGATGGAGTGGATGGAAATGGATGGATCCATGGATGAGATCAGATGTATGAATGTCACTGCTAATATTTGCAACCCGTGTGCAATGTAGTGGAATTTCGAGGTCCGATCTAACGCCGCTGGCGTGCGCTAGATCGGACATGCGAAATAAATTGGAGGCCTGTTACGGTTTTTGTGACCGGACTTTTCATCTTGTCTGCTTATCGCGTGCACATGCAGCTGGTAAAAACGCTTGTTACGCCAATATCTATGCGTTTCCACGCAATGAGGCATCGCACCGCTACAACAGAAAGTGGTGCATACCATGTAGAGAGTACGCTTGTCCAGATCGGTTATGTCAGCTTTTCTTGATCCTCGTTTCCCTTAGTGAGGCCCCCTCATCCGCGTTCGCTGATGAAGGGGGTGGGGGGCTAAGCTGCACGGCGAGCGCTGACTGCCCTGCGCTACTTAACACGCGCCTGCCGGCACAGAAGGCAGCTAACTGTTCCCGACGATGCGCAGCCGCCGGCCATGGGCGACGTCTCTGGCGCTAGCCCTATACTGCTTCGCTTCTTTGCACGCAGTCACGCTGTGTTGAGCCGCGGCTTGCGTAAAAGGGGTAGCTCGGCTTGCCGTCACCGAAGCTATCTCAGGCCGTGGCTGCGCTTGCGGCAATTAGAAGACGTTAACCTCGTTTGTGCTCGATCGGCAGCTCGGGATAATTGGCTTTGCCGGGCCTCTTACGCGACTCTTGACGTCGTGCGATACTGTGGCTTGCGATTCGCGATGGTCCTTGTAGGCTGTCCAATTATTTTTCCCGATGTCCGGTGTGTCCTTGCTCTACCGGCAGGCCGTACGTATCGTTGGCACCGCGCTAAGAAAAAAAAAAAAAAAAAAAAAGCGTGTCGCGAACAGGCAGTGTCATCGTATACGAAGCGAGCCTCGAGGTAACTGTGATATTGCTGAGCTTCTTGTCCGTCCTGTTAGTACACTATCACTCGTTATCTCTTGAGCTTGTTGGTAGATACAAAATCAATTTGGCTGCTGCAGAGGTGACTGCTTAGTTATCTGCCTACACAGGTCGCTTGAAGCGTTTTTTTTTTCTTTCTTTATTTTCCGTTGTGCATTAACAGAGATGGTTTCTTACTCCAGTCTAGGTTAGAAAATCGGCTGTCTCTCTCTCTTTTTTTTTACTTCTCTCTTTTTTTTTTTTTTGAGGTTGACCGCAGATTTCTGGATGCAGCGGAAATCACATCATTGCCTGACATAGCGACATTTGACGCACCCAAGGCAGAACGGGTAGCCGTTTCTAACCCGCCTGCCTCATTCACGGGAAGTTTAAAAAACTTTTCTAGTGCATCAGTGCACGGAAACCAGGTCCACGGTGTAGGGACGAAATCAGAGCCAGCACATACATCTCAACCAATTATTCATGAACTAAAATGTTACTCGGCTATGTGTGCATATTTTTTTTCTTCTTTTCTTAAGTTGCACTCTTGGCGCGTTCTTTATCTCTTAAAGCCCCGACGTCGTTCATCTCACGGCGTACTGTATCGAGGAAGAAGCTCGCCCATTTGAATTTTTAATATACCATGCTACGTGCTCTCAAAAGTTCCAACTTCTTCAACTCCCTTTGAAGCGTTCGGCGACAGTGATCAAGTACGTTCGTTTGTTTTTCGTGTGCACATTTCCTTTTCTCAGCATTTATTAATTTTCTTTCTTTCAAACTCGATCTCGGTATGCACGATTACAAACCGTCGCCGACGGGAGCCAAAAGAAAAAAAAAAAAAAAAGGGGAAAAAAACTCGATTCCGAATATATTTTTTTACAAAAACGAGTGTTCGGATTCGTATTTACCGGAACCAAGCTGCTCTGGTGGAGAAGGCGGTAGCGCACGTTTCTCCACTTGACTATAGCGAGCGAAATCGGACAGAAAAGTTGGATGCAGAATTCCAGTGAGAGGAACTGGCGGCCGCTGGAGCAGTCTCGTCGAGGGCCCTCCTCAATTTCCTGCACACATCTCGTTCGTCGCTACGGCTGAACGCAGTGTGGCTTTCGCGGGCCGTTCTCGTATTACACTGGCGTGTGCGCTACAGCAGCCGTATATAGCGCCGAAGGCTATAGGTGCTGCAGTGGTCTCCGTTGTCCGCTCGAAGCCGATCGGAAGCGATAAGAGGGCGGCGTAATGGGGTGGTGCGGGCGCCTGCGCACCACGAACAGGGGCCTCCGGAGGCTCCATTAGCGTGCGAGCCTCTGGTGCGTCGCACTCGCCCGCTAAGCACAGCGAAGTGGTTGCCGACGCTGCAGCGAGAAAGCGCTATACGGCGCGTGTTCGGAATGCGTCGACCGTCTCCCCGCTGCTCACTCCGTGGGCCCCTGTTTCTATAGCTGCGCCTGCCCGCCGAGGGCCTCCTCCTGTATTCGGCACGGCAGGATGAACGTCCGCGCCGTTGTGTTTACACGCTCCGGGCGCCTGGTTTCGTTTCTTTCCCCTTATTATTATGTTCTGTATTTGTCGATGAGGACGCCGAGCGCTGCATGTGCTTAGATTGTTCATGCTTGGTTTGGTTCTTGTCCTTTTTAGGTATTTTAGAATCTCCGCTTAGTGCACAAAGGCTCCATTGAGATGCGGTTTGCGTTTTATTACGGGGACGGCGCTAGCTGTTAGATTGAGCCGTCGGGAACCATTGCAGCTCTTGAGAAAGCATATTGGCTTCGCAGGAAATGTACTTGAACTCCTTAGGTCACGACGTGCCTAAATATTTTTTTCTTTCCTATAAGCGGCTGACCTGAAGGACGACAGACCAGTGACAAAATGTTCTTACGGCAGAAAACGATCGCGAATTCGGCCCCGGATATTATAGGGTCGCGGGCTTCTTCCAAGGAGGAGATTCTCTGCCGCTGCGCTGTCGAATAGGAGGTACCGGAATGTCAGACATACTTCCGCACAAATGTGCTCGCATTTGGAGCAACCGTACGAACTGGACTCGCTGTTAACAAATAATAAGGAAAAGCCTGCACCAGGGCAGAAATTTGTCTCCTCCCTCTACTTGCATGCACTAGCTGCTCTCTGTCTGTCCCCGGGCGTGGCGTGGTTCAATACTGGCCGCGTGCCCTTCTTGTCTTTTTCTTTTTCTTGGGTGTTTGTTGGCCAACCTCGGTACGTGAACAGGCATAGCCTCGCGTAACAAACTGCACGCTCGTGCGTTGGCGAAAGAGCGACGGTGGATTGCGGAGATGCGCGCGGGGGGCCGTTGATCGCTTATAAAAGCGGTCCGGCCGCCCCTGTTTGGGACGCCCACGCTACCAGTCGGGGCACCCACACCCACTCACATGCAACGGTCCTCAGACTTCTTGCGCCATGCGGCCTGCAGCCGCCGTGGGCAGTGTACTAGTAGTGCCGTGCCATCGCCTTCCCCCGTCGCGGGTCACGCCGACCAGGCAAGGGCCGGTGATGTACGGTGGCGTGCGACCCGCGAAATCAACGGACCAAAGTCCATCTGTTCGCGTCCGGATCTCGCGGCTTTAATAAGGCGGCGCCGTCCCGCTAACGTACTGCAGCGCGTGTTCGCCGTGTTGCGGGGCTCGTGTTATGGTCTTCCCGTATAGCTGCGCCTTCTTCTTGGTGTGTGTAGCTTGGCCTGTTTGCTTTTCTTTTGTGTCTCGCCGTGGTTACCCACCGCGGAAGTATGGTAGCTTTCTTTTCCCCTCTGTAGCAGTTGCGGGCCGCGTAAGCGCTCCCCCGCCCACGTTGAGGGGCCGCCCTGTCGAGATTGATGACAGGTGGAGAAGGATTCGGGCTTCCACGCGGCTGACGCCAAGGGGTTCTTCACGGCGCGCTCTTTTGCGCCGCAGTAGCCGACTCATATCGCCGCCACGGCTGATTAATCACCTGGTCGTACGCGCCTATATTTCTTTATTTCTTGTCGTTGTCTCGCTGCGTAGTAAGGTTGACGGTATATCGGAGTCTGGGGCTGTTTGGCGGGGTCCTTAACGCGTGGCTCGTTTATATTGCAACGTTTACGCAATTTTATTCCAGCGCAGAACCCCTCTGTACGCGTAAATATTCTAGAGCGCGGGCAAACCAAACACTATAGAGCGCTACGTAAAGGTTGCCGAAACAGTGGGAGCGGTGTTTAACACTTGTCTGCGTCTACGCG
The DNA here is from genome assembly GCF_013339745.2 of Dermacentor silvarum. Classification (NCBI taxonomy): domain Eukaryota; kingdom Metazoa; phylum Arthropoda; class Arachnida; order Ixodida; family Ixodidae; genus Dermacentor; species Dermacentor silvarum. The sequence goes on from NC_051159.1 coordinate 168,264,454, forward strand.
ACCTGTTGATGGTGTTGCCATGCGAGCTACTAAATGAGCCGAACACCATTCGAGTGTGGGACCACATTAAAAAAAAAAAAAAAAAAAAGCGTACATCGTTGACGGATGTGACCGATGTTGCATGCATTCACCTTGATTTTTCTTAATGCGACAGCATTATAGGCAGAGCACACAAACTTTGTAAGCATCTGTCTGACGAAAAATGTGGGCCGATCCCGAGGGCAGTCTCAAGGCGTTAGCTGTCGCGCGGCAGGAGTGCGAGAAACTGGCACGTGACGCAGACGCCAGGTGTCTCGAAGAGCGATATGGCACGAGAGAAGCATGCGTGCGATCGTAGACTCATGATTAGAGTATTGGGCTGCTGTGCTGGAACACATAGGGTCGACCCCAACAGCGGTCGCGCATTTTATTATGGCATTGTAGGTGGACCTCACCCACTTTGGAGTTATCTAACGGAAAACGGAAGGTGGGTTGAGCGTACGCGAGCGCCTCACAGTGTGCACGAAATCGCAAACTTGTAAGAGATAACGAGTTACAGAAACGTCTCTCTGATACGTGAGAGTATCCAAGGTCGCGCTTTGTGCACGTGCGCGCAGCTGTTGAGACGTCACAGTAAATTTATTCGAAGTATGCAATATCATATAGGCTAAGTTCCTGCCTAGTTTATTTTCTTTATTTTCTTTTTAATTGTCGAAATAGTATTTCGGGGCTTTATAGAGCGTGGTCAGAAGCATCCGATGCAGTTATCTTTTATGTAGTACGGAAAAAAAAACAAAAAAAAAAAAACAGGCAGTGTGACTTGACACGTAGTTACGTAAGATCTGCGCCATAATTTAGCGAACGCAATTTAGCGAGTATTCTTTTCTCGCATTTTCTCGTTCGTTCCGTGGCCTTTTCCCGCTAACTTAATTTTAGAGGTGTGCGAATATTCGAGATTTCGGGAACAAATGAAGTCTGTGCTATTCGATTCGTATTCGTTCTAAAATCGGCTTTTAAAGGTTGCCGAATGTTCGATCTTGTTCGGTTACAAAGGGGATAGCAAATGGAGTATCGAGGGAGAAATCCTGAGGCAAAGTGATCACTGTTCCGAGTGTATACTGCACAACAGCTGCAGTGGCATCAATTCTTCAGTGAATACACGTGGTGGATCAATTATGCTCAATAATTTCAAGTCATTCAATAAGAATGCCCTAGGCAGTTAGCATGTGAATTGTCGGGATTTAGGCTAAACAATTTATTATTTGGCCAGTCTTGGTTACCTTGCTTGCATCCATTTAAAACAATTGTGGTGCCGTATACCATGACACTCCTCCCTTTCAACGAACACAACACTACGGACGTCTCGTGACGTGCCTTTCCCGTGTTAAATTACTGTAATTTTCATGGTGCACAAAAAAAAAGAAACTAAGTAGTTGTTTTTAATTTGCAAGCTTCTCAACTGACCGGACGTGAAGTTGTGAGCGGCATTACACGCCTTTGCCCCATTAGTAGCGAAACTGACTTGACGCAAATGTTTTATTTCACTTTGTTTAGAAATGAGGAAATATTCGATTCGATGTTCGGAGGTCGGTTCTTTCGAATATTTCTATTTGATTCGATTTTGAAATTTGTCTATAACGCCCCTACTTAATATCTAAATGTAATGTAATAACTTAAAACGCGGTCGCAACTGAGAGCTGCGTCTTGAGAGTGTTTATTCTCGACCGTCTCACCTGTAGAATCGCCGCGATACTTTGCGAGCGAAGCGCGTCCGCCTAAGCTGACATGCGCCTCCGAGATGTGCACCAACGCATTCAGCGCTGATCTCTCATAATTTGCGCGGCGTTTTATATGAGCTGCGGAATTGCTGGTTCTCCCGCGCCACATTTGCGAAATGGATAGCCGAGATTATCTCTCTCTTTCTTTTCTTTTGCACTTCTTTTTTTTTTTTTACGTGAGACTGAAATTGGGAGTTGTTCACAGCAAAATCTAAGCTTAAGAAGTATAGAACTCGCGTAAGAATTGACGTGCTACTCTGTGTGTTTTCGCAAGCAAGCGCTCCAGTGCAGTTGCTACTTCGCGCTGGCAGAACAGAACCTTACACGACGTTGGAACGGAGTATGTTTGACGTATTGGTAGCGATGAAAAGTGGAAGCACACGGCATGTAGCAGGCGGGATGAGTGTTGAAGATCAACTCAGAGGATGATGAGCGTCCGTCCTGTCAGTTTCATCTTGCGTTTTCCTGTTCTTCTTCTTCTTCTGTTTTTTTTGTTCTTTTTTTGTTTTAGCGCTACAATAATGCGAAACTAAACTCAAACCAGCTTATCTTTCTGCCTTAACTACAGAATGAAATGTGATAGGCGGGAATTTAAGATACTGGATGCAGGGAGCGTAGATTGGAGTGCAAATGGGAGCAGCTGATCGGCATTCTATTTGAGATGAAGGCAACACTAAAGGAAAATATTAGCCGAGTTCGATCGATAGATTATATATCTAAATGTCTCTAATTGTTCTCCAAGTGCCAATATATGACTTTGTTCCGTAGAAAATTCCAACTTAAGGTCCCGCTGCCGTGGGGATTACCTCCCGCCGCGTGGCCTACCTCTTAGCTCCTCAATCAGCCAGCGCTGACGTCACATGAACGATAACATAGACCAGAATTGGTGGTGCCACTCTGATTTCTTATTTTCGTCATTTTCTCGCTTACAAAAAGCTGCGTTCTTGCTACGAGTGACCAATTCTTTATTACAGGCGCTGTATTTGTCAACCTAGCTAGGTTTGATGTTTTACTTTAGTGTGCCTTTAAAAAACCAGAAGGTAATCTAATGCGCTGAGCAGATAATTGCTGCTTATTACAATAAGAATGGATGCTTTCCATGGGAAGGGAAAATCAGTCGAGGAGACTAGTTGATTAAGCGATGTGAATGAGTGTATTAATTAATACTTTAATGAATATAATAAATAATTAATAATGTTTTATTCACTGGCAATGTCATGTATCAGAATTAAGCATTTCATCTGAGCCCTGGGCATAACTGCTAGTCATGGGCTCTATGCAATTGATACACAAGTACTACTAACTCAAGGATACATCGTGCAGTAAAATATCTAGGTTGCACACGCATACAAATAGAACAATGATCATACATCCGTAACATTGAATTCGGAACTGTGTTCGCACAGGACGGCGGTGGTTTGACGCACGGCAGGTGGTTTACTTGAGAGCCATGTTTAATACATCAATTTCATCCGCTTTAGATGTATTATTATATGGAATTTACAGGATTGTGATATCTTTAATCATTGCCTAGTTTCAGAGTCGTAATCTTTGCAGCTTCGTGTTCTGAAATTTCGTGATCGTCAACAATATTTAATTTAAAGATGGACCACCAGAATCAGAAAGACGCTACCAAGAGTCACTCGATTGTAACTTTTTAAACGCAACAAACGTAATCAAATTTGGTGCAGTGGTTGCCGAGAAAACTGGTTTCTCGTTTCCCATGTATTGAGATAGGATCCCCCCGAGCCGAAGCTCCCCCTTAACAGTAAGTGGTCCGTCCTATTTCTGTCTGCATCGTTAACCGTTGCGTTGGTTCGTTTCTCGGCATGTGTGCCGAAGGAAAGCAGTAAATTAGAGCTGCCTCCAAAAATATTTTTGACAACTTAAAACAGTGTGTTTCTGCTTGACCTTAGTTATTGTTTTCCATGCACTTTCTGTTTATTCTTCATACTATAGACTTGACACATACTTAAATTACTTGGCGACTTGGATCGGCCACAAGTCCTGGCGTTTTACTCACGTCATTGTTACTGAGCTCGTCAGATAGAGGTATCAGTTTTGAAAAATTTGTAACCCGACGCTTGGCTCGATCAGCTAGCTGAATGTCAAATTAAATGCTTGAAGCGGTTTAGGGTTCCAGAAAGCGTAAGCGATGGATCGATCTTAATTAGTCGCGGGAATATTTCCGGGAAGGAAATTGGAGTAATAACCATTACACTCACTCAATCAGTTTTATTTAGCCATCGCGCGGGCTCCTGACGAGCGGAGGAACTGCGCGGTATCAAACTACGCGCGTTAGTGCATGCACGGCACCCGTACGGCATTTTGTCATAGTTTTGCGGTGTCCTGCGAGCGATTATCCATCGCTTATGGTTGCGTCTCGCTTTGCGATGCGGGAGGAATATAATGATAGAAAAAAAAAATGACGTCGAAAAAGTGGTTCTATACAGCGCGTCTCTCGTCGCTTTTTCTTTCGTAACCTCGGCGTCAAGGCCGGAGCGACGTCCTTGCTTTCAGCTTCAATTATTCGTCCTATTCGTGCTGTCGAAGCTGGCGCGTTCCTACCGGGATTGATTATCTTTAGTAGGGATAGGAGATCACGGGTGGAATAGCTAAACGCCAAGGATAATTAGCTTCACTGGAACGGAATAAAAAGAAGACGAGAATGAAAAGAAGCAAGTATGGAGGAAGATTCTTTTTCTTTTGTTTTTTCTGAACGGGCTTTTGTCCGGTTCCTCTCTTTGCGAAAGCGAGCGAGAGAGAGAAGTAAAAAAAAAAAAAATGGAAAGAAGAAGTCGCTGTATTAAGTTGGAAGCGCTTGCACATGGCGCGCTGTTGAGCTTGATCGGGCGCTGCGCTTCGTTTCTTCCCGTCCCAATCCGCGGGAGCCTTATTGCTCGCTCTCCATCCTCCTCCGTTTTCATCCATCCCTCCCTCCGTGAGCGCCAACTTTTTGTCGCTCCTTTAGCGCGCGCTTGTTCGCGCCCTGCTGTGGCCGGCGCGTGTGATTGGGGCGCGCTTCGTGACGTCACAGCCTTACGGAGGCGCCGCCTATCGGCGAGGAGCGCCTCTTCTGGCTTCTGGCGCGTTTTTGGAGCCGCTGGTCGGCGAGCGCGCGCTCATTCGGATGACCCGTGCGGTACCGTGGCGACGTGCCCCTCTTCTCGTCGTATCTGCGCGCTGCACGCCTCTTCTGCCACCGCCGGTGCTCGAGCCGTTTCGCGCCCTCCTAATTCTTGAGAGTCGTCTTTCGCCGTCTCCTGCTTCTTCTTCGTCATCTCCCTCTCGAGACGCTTATCGTCGTGCACCGCTATTTTCGGTGAAGTGCTCCCCCGGCAGCATTCCCCGTGAGGCACTTTTGGCCTCGGCGGCGACTCTTAGTGCTCGGGTCGCCCCCAAGTGCCCCGAACTCTGAGGCAGGCGACTGACAGCTGACGGAGTCGTGCCGCAACGACCCCGTCTTTTTGCTGAACCAGCTGCACGCCGCTTTTGTCGCCACCGATTTGCTGCCGCTCGGGAAGGGTCGCTTCGTAGCGTAATAGTGGCGCCTGCGGCAGATTGACGAATAAGGTGTTAATGAATTGAACTATAGTGGCAGAAAAGAAGGAAACAAAGACTGTTTCGAACACTCCGGCCAACGTCTGCCGCGCCTGCCACTCTGTGTCGCACGAGAAGGCGAAAAGAGAGCTGACGTCGCTTGCTGGAGTTCCCCGCTCCGTCCCGGAGTCTGCTGCGACTGACGCACCTCCGCGGGATCACAGTATATATATCCACAAGCCCCTCTTGCTGGTTCTCTGCGGTCTAGCGGCCTGACTGCCGGTCTGAGGAGAGAGAAAGAAAACAGCCAACAAGATGCGCGTGTGTTGCCCTCCCGTGTGTTTTCTCAGCTGTCGTGCCACGACCGTCCTTCTAGCGAACTGACTTAGATCGCGCCCTTTTCTCTGGAAACCGGCAGAAGGGAGCTTCGTCCGGCTGACACTTCGCTGCCGCGTGGTCTTTGGTACGCGTGGCCCGCCGTGAAGGCGTGTTCGCGATCGAGTGCCGGCGGGTGCTCGCGTTGACTCGCTTTGCTCGTGCCATCGCCGTGACAGCTGGTGGCGAGAACCACCGCTGCTGACAGTCATGTCTGCCATCCTCATGGGATACGTGACGCGCCTGAAGCGTAACAAGGCCATCGGCACCACGGTGACGTCGAGCAGCGGAAGCTCCTCCTCTGGTGGCGGCAGCGTGCGCAGACAGGTAACACGCGGTCTCACTGAAACTATTTTACACGAACGGAAACGACTGCCGATGTGTATAGGATGGTTTCGGACCTTTCCTTTCACTGTAGGCGCGACCGTCTCGCGAGAGAGAGCCGATGTGGCAAGAGACAGAAGCGAAACCCTGGGAACGCACGCGCCACGTCGGCGATCTCGTTGCGGTTTTGTTACATTCCTGGTTGGTTGATTCGTAAATTGATCACGTGGGTCCCGGTCTGAGGTGGGTTGACGCGCAGTATCTTGCGTATTGTGGTCCCTGTATGAAGGCGCTGCATTATATTGCGGCCGGCCGCACTATTCAGTTTGGTGTGATACCTGTCGTGGAATCTATGTGCGCGTCTTGTTCGAAGCCTTGCGCACTCATGGCATCGACAGTCGTAGCTGTATGCATGAACAGCTGGAAGGGGTGTTGACGGGATCTCACCGGTGACGCTCGTAGATTGTACTTGTACAACTTATCCAGCGCCTCCTACTACAGAACAGAGGAGTATAAGCGGCCTTTGTTTGTTGCTAACCTGTGTCCTGTAAAGGCTCATTCACTCTAGGCTGACACGACGCCGATTTTAGGCTGCCGACTGTTGGCGGCAGCAGTTTACAGGACGGAAAACGCCGCGGCCAACGGTTTAAAGGAAAGAAAACGCTCGGCAGACCAAAATTGGTGTCGTGTCGACTTAAATAGTAGTTTTTTTTTTCTAATCGGTCTCTTGCGAAATGTAAAATGTGACTTTGCCACTGAAATTCACAATTTTTCTTGCGTGGTGCTTAGTGCTCGTTAATGAAAGTATTACCTGACGCGAGGATGTGACGCGAAAATCGCTTTTCGAATTCGGCCGCATTCCCACTCAAGTGCGCGGGGTCGTACGAAAGTTTTGCCCTCTGCTTGACACCGTATATAGATCTTAAATCACTATTTATGGTATAGGCTTCCGGTTTTCAAAAGCTTTTGTTGTTTTCACTGCATGGTATATAGTTCGCAATCAGGTTTGTTTGGCGCCATTTCCTACTAAGCGCTCTACCACTGAACCGATTTCTGAACACGATATTCTTGAATATCCTGGGACTCTAATCAGAAAGCAGAGCACTTCGTAAGAGCAGGCGATGATAAATCGGGGTCGCGGACATACTGTTACCAACGGTCACCGGCATGACATACAGTTTTTGCGGATGGAAGGCTCTGTGAATTAAGCTTCTGTATTTGAACATGCTTTTCCCCTTTCAGTCAACATTGATGCCAGTTTACTGTATAACCTCTGAGGTTAGCACGCATTGGAGTAATCTAACGCTACAAACTGATTAAGATCAGGCGATCATAATAAAAACGCGAAGTCCATTTTCTGCCTTCTTTAAATAGTGCTCCAAACAACGTTCTTGTAATAGTGGATGTTATTATATTTTACTTACACATTGTTTTTCTTCAGGCTAATCAACAATCACATTTCTCAGTTTGTTCTGTCTTGAACCGTCTTAGTGAATACTAACACAGCACAGTTCGCACTAAATAACAACAAAATCTTGCCGAATGTTTGCCTAAGTACGGCAGTCAAGCAGTTCGCTTTTCAGCCACTTGATTAAAACTTCAAAAAACACATATTTAGTTAATATAGAAAGCATTCTCTGTTAGCGCCTCAAGCTCGATTTTGTATATTAATAAAAAAAAAGTAACTCCGCAGTTCTTCGCGATGTGATTATGAGGCACGCCGTAGTGGATGACTCCGGATAAATTTTGACCACCTGATGTTCTTTAATTTGTACCTAAATCAACTACACGAGCGTTATCGTACTTTGCCCCCATTAAAATGCGGCCGCAGCGACCGGTGTGGAACTCATGACGTCGAGCTCAGCAGCGCCACGCCATATCCAACAAACTACAGCGGCGGGTGTGGTATTCTGCGGCGTGTTAACGTGTATACCATTCTGGCGTTATTCCAATATCCTGACGTCAAATTTACGTAACCGCCGCCGCAAGTACAGGTGACCCGCAAGGTTGTTTGAACGGCCCCATCAAACGCTCTCCTCGTTATAGGAGGTGACTTTCGTTTGGATTCAGAGCGAATAGCATTGCCTACCGCGATGTATTTTCTTATCTAATTGGCTGACAAGAGGCGAGGAGCACGCAGAAATGGAGGGGTTTTCGGTGGGGCCAGGTTAGCGCAGCGGAAGTAGATAAGCGTAGTGGAAAAGTAGATGGGAGAGTGGTGCCGGGGTCGAAAGATGACGGCGGCGCGCAACGGGGCGTTGAAGATGCCGCCAAAAAATGCTCAATGAAGAAGATTTGGCAGAGCGATGTCTTATACACGACCGTAAGGGCTCGACAACGTTAAACTGCCGCGTAAAATGTTTATTAGACGCAAAGAAATCAATTATTGCCGACAGCTCCAAGTAGCCAGCGTCGGAGCGATTGGTGGACAGCCGTATTCTATTCCTTTCGGAACGGCGCAGTCTCTGGCTTTAAAAGAAAAGAAAAAAAATCAGTTTTGTTCGGCAGGAAATGCCTCATTAGTGCGTATACACGTCAATTTGACGTGCTACGATAGACAGGCGAAGTAGGCGTAGCACGAAAACATTTTAACCAATCGCGGAAGGCTAATGGTGACAAAGGTGAGGAATTGAAAAGAAATGTTCCGTTGTTTGGCCTAATTATGCATGATTGATGTTGTCACGTCATCGTGAGAGGGCGCGCTTTCGGTGACGTCTCGTGACGGACAGGTGAAGTGGGCGTGGTCCCAACAGTGTTTGACCAATAGCGGAAGGCTAACGATATAAATGGAATAGAAACAGATTGGAATAACTTTACGCAATAGCGCCCCTGTTCAACCAGTTTTCTTTTACTGCGTGTGCTACCTATGTTAATCTGCGTTTGTATAAACTCTGCACGTCTGTAAATTGCTCCTGTTCTGTTCGTGTCTATAATTAATGCTTTTCCGGCTTTCTCTCTTTTTTTCTGCCTTTCTATTACATGCGAATTCACTGCTGTGATGATTATTTGTAAATTTTTTATTGGTTCGTTGTTTTGTCACTTCTGGTTTTAATCACGTTCACTACTTTTTACGTGTACGAGAGGCAAGAGAGATAACGCAATTTAATTGAAAAAAAGCAGAGATGTCTGAGGTCGCAGTCCCCTACCATCTTACTCTGCTCAGAAGGAAGGCGAGGGAAAGGGGGACGTGAGGAGTGTTCGAAGAAGTGAAGGGTAACAACAGTAAGACGAGTATGGTTAGTATAGGATGTCAATGTGTGGGTTGAACATTTTTAAGTTTTCCAAAATTTTTAAATATCGTCTGTGTCAGATAACATAATTCTTGTCCTTGAGCTGGATTATTCGAAGATGCGGACATTACCAGCACGAGGCATCAAAACACAATTACAACTAATTATCAAATAATCACTAATTAACTTCTTGATTAAATACTTTATGGCACATATTGCAATTTACGAAATGTAGCCGGTGAGTCTGGAAGACGCATCCACTTGAAATGAATCTCCATGACGGCACCAGTTTCGAGATATTATTTTCCAAATTGTGGGATGAACTACGTACGTGGGCGTTCCAGTTACTACTGTTGGTGCTTCAATGCATAAAAGAGCGTTTTGGTAAAACATTTGCCGAGGTAGAACGCCGTTAAATCAAGTTTGTCGAGCGATAGCATAGTTTTGCTTGCTTTGGGAAAGGACACAGACGCTGCTCGACGCCGTCAGCGCATCTACAATTGCATCACAAGACAACACACAGACACTGCTCGGCGCGGCAGCAGCAGCAGCGAGTGAATTGACCTTCATGCCGCGTCTCTCTTCAACGCGAACTAAGCGTCGAAAGCACAGCGCATACGAAGCTATCAGCACTCCGCGCACTTTGTACACATCGCATGCAGATCGCTTTGAAGATGAGGCCCGCGGTACCGCGCACTTTGTCCACATCGCAGATCGCTTTCAAGATATGGGCGCCCACGCGGCGTACGCAGCAGCCGCCGGTAGTGGCAGGCTAAGTCCCAGTTTGACCTTGGCTGAGCTTGAAGGTCAGATTTACGGAACCAGGCGTTTTCTGGGTTTGTACCGGGAGAAGTATAGCTATCGTTCTATAATGTAACCGGGAAAACAGTGCATTTTTATGGCGAGTTTGGTGGCGCATATCTCCAAACAGGTGTCATTCTGGAAATTCATTACAAGTGGATACACCTTGCAAACTCAGCGGTTACAATTCATATATCGCAATATGGGCCAGAAAGTAATTAATAAGGTAATTGGCGAAGTTGTGTTAATTAGATGAATATGCCTTTTGATTTCGCTTGCGAGTAAAGTCCGCTTCTCTTAATAATACAACACCAGGACTATAGAATTTTGTAATCTGCAAAAGGCGCTTTTTAAAAGTTCGGAGGTATTTAAAATATAATCACCCTGTCGAGTATACACATCCCTGTGAGGGCCCACTCACAACCATGAATCTTAGCATGTGTTTTTGATAAATTATAGGACAGCCTTAATGGTTTATATTGGTTGAAGTGTATTACTGGGTCCCTGACTAGGTGTAGGGGGCCTCGGTTCATTATACGACTCCGAGGCCTGTTTCTGTAAGTAACTACCAGTAATAAAATCGTATGAAGAATAACATTGATTCTGATTCTCGGTTCGTTTTCTAAAAGTTTGAACTGACGCGGCGTATAAACGTTCCCCGAGTATAGCGAGAAGCAGTCTTGCATACCGGTAGAAGCAACGTCTTGCCTATAGCTGTCTTTGAAGCGTTTTTTGAAACGAATAAGTCTGTGAATACAATGGTGACCTTTGCCCTCTGACACCAGGATGAAGCGAAATTTTTCTGCGATTGTTTATAGTGAATCGTGAAGCTGGGGCTTGGATGACGAAGCGGTTGTCGCCATTGGGCTGAGCGACACGGCACATAGAGTATTCTTCTTCTTATGGGTCCCTTCTTTGTCCCGTGTTGTACTTCATCTGCATAATGAGCCGCCAGCGGCTGTATTATAGTGAACTGATCTGCAATTCTAGTCTCTGTCACTCACTTTCACAGAGTGCCGCGCGCTCATTTAGGTTGTCGTCGCTTCGCAACGCGGGCCTTCTCATGGAGCTCCTAGTGATTTCGTTCGACCACGCTACTGATTGTAGCGTGTTGATGCAGATTTAGTTAGCGTAAAAAGAAAGAGAAAAGAAGGAAATGCATTTTAAGGGAATAAACTTAAGCTAGCTAATATAGAACACGGGCATCTAATACATGTAAGTTGAGGAAAATGGAGTAGTGTGAAATTTTCTCAGTTTATGTTAGCCGTCTAGCTGTTCTTTATCTGTTGCTGCGAGAAGTGATATGTACGGGCATTAGGCTCGTGTTCGAGCTTTTCTTTATATTTCTAGGCCTGATTTGCGAGTATGCTCTCGTATGTAAGAAAAGTTAGTTACGAGCACGCTCATTCTCTGTTTCGATCGGCCAAAACAGAGTCTGCAGGCCTGCCACGAACTAAATTTGTGCGCGTGCAGTTTTGCAAATCTTCTTACAGCTACCACCAGTGATGGTAAGCTTGCTGTACAGAAAGCGAGTGTGTGTATGGACAACACAGCTGGACCTCTGGTTTTCAGCATCATCATCGTCATCATCATAATCGTCATCATCATCAGCCTATATTTATGACCCCTGCACGACGAAGGCCTCTCCCTGTGATCTCTAATTACCCCTGTCTTGCGCTAGCTGATTCCAAATTGCGCCTGCAAATTTCCTAACTTCATCACCCCACCTAGTTTTCTGGCGTCCTCGACTGCGCTTCCCTTCTCTTGGCATCCATTCTGTAACTGTAATGGTCCACCGGTTATGCATCCTACGCATTCATTGCATTGGTTTTACTTCACTTTATCTTTTTTTTTTAACGACACTCTTCGCCATTGAAAACTTCTTATGACACCATGACGAATCGTAGCGCAGACACACAGATGGACAGAAAAAGTAGGGACAGACGTTTGTACCTCTTTGCGCTACGATTTGTCCGGATGTCGAGCTAACCGAGCCCAAGCATCCACAATTCCTTATAACAGCTTTCGCCTCGTGCTTCGTATCGTACTGGACGATTGGCATTGCGGTACGCATTTCACGGTTTGCACGACACACCGTGATCGAGCACGCCTGTCTGGTAAGCAAGCCCTGCGGGATGCAGAACATGGCGACGTCAAACAGTGATATTGCTATCGGACTCCTGGCTTGCTCAACATATCGACGCGGAAAAACCATTTGACACCCTTTGTCAAAACTGTACGGGATCGCATGGTTATGACTCAGGTGTCTTTACCACTTTAATCGACAAGAGTGTGTAAACCAAACTCACAAAGGTTTTCTTTTGTAAAAGCCATTGTCGTTAATTTGCCGCCTGCCCTTTGCTGATTATTTAAAGTGTAAAGATTTGCCTGCGCCTCTTCCTATGAATTGCTGTCTTACGGACTGCGTTGTGGACACGGGTCCAGCTTCTGACTCATGGTGGATTATACAAGCACGTTTGGAAAACAGTGGGTGGAGGCTCCTAGTGCTTTCTCAGCTTTCTTAGTAGACAGGCGAATAAACTTTGCGGTGTCGTTTGTTTTCAGACGACGCCACATGTGCGGGACATGCCGCTCATCGGTGTAACCGCCCTGACTCACACGTGGTCTCCTGCATTTGGTTTGCACAAACTGATGACGTCAATTCGCGCTACCCTATAAGCCTCCGTGGTGGCTTAGTGGCCATTTCGCTGCGCTGCTTAGCACGAGGTCGCGAAATCGAATCCCGGCCGCGGCGGTAGCATTACGATGGGGGACGATATGCAAGAAAAAAGCCCGTGTGCTGTGCATTTGATGCACTTTAAAGAGCCCCACTGTCCTAAATCAATTCGGAGCCCCACACTGCGACCGAATTACAAGAAGTAGAACTTCGACGTCGGTGCCGTCCAAGCCGGAAAACAGACCAAGAGCGCGAGCCATGGAAAGCGTCATGACCAAATCGTGGTTTTAGCACGTAATACCAGAGAATATAATTTTTAGTTGACCTAGGACTCGAGGACGCGCAAGCCAGCGCGTTTCTATTTGACTAAAGACGTTTACGTAACCGGCTGTCACTCGAATGCGCTGCAAAACGATTTACCGGTGTGCACTCGCATATGGAAGGCTGTTTGTTGGTTAAGAAAGGCCGAGTGAGCGCTTGGTCACAAGCTGGGTGCTCCCTTCTTTTCATAACTTGTGCGACCGGAAACCTCTCATTACGTAATAAGTTGTGTCAATTTTTTGACAGCTTGCTTGATTCTTGTAAATGAGCTTATGCATATGGCTAGCTAAAAAGATCGTTGCTTACACGTTTGTGAAGTAATTGATGAGCAATACATGTTCGAGGTTTAGCATATACCTTGACGGTGATCCCTAAGAGGGCGTGGGATATTGCTGTAGCGACTATAGATTCTTACAGGTGTTGGTCTTTATATTATTGCTAACTTATATACCTAAATTATTTCATGAATTCATCAAATATATTCATATGGTGTCATGGCGGATGCCTTTCACAAGTAAGTTGCATTACACTGTGTCATTTCTCCTGCACCGATTGGCCACTCGTTCTGCTTGTTAGTAAAGAAGTCACGAGTGTTGTGACCGCAGTTCGTACTTTATCTTGGTTGCAAACATTGTAATGACTTGCATGCTTCAAGAAAAAGTAAAAAGGAACTTAAGGCCGTGCAACTATTTCACTGAATGTCTCCTTAGCAGTATTGCACGACAGAAACCTTAGCGAGTTCGGAAGGATTCGTAATTGGAAAAGTTAGGCGTAGAACACATGGGCACAATAACTTCTGTGTTCTTTTCATTCTCCGTGTGTGTACATGTCTCCTACGCCTTACATTTCTAACTGAAAACAGTGTACTGCGGTTTTAAATGCTCAAAGACATGTGCGGAATTTCGTCAGTGCGCAGCAGCGCTCTAACGGTCTATCACGAAAACTCTGCCCCGCCCTACGCCAACCGCGCTTAAGTTCGAAGATAAGCGTATTTCTCATTATTAGGAATCCGTACTGTTCTCTGCAGGTTACGGCTTCGTTTCCCTCCACTTATTTCTGCTTTTCTTCCGTAGTCCATGGTGTCGTGCCTGTGACCTTGTATCTAGATGTTCTGCTATTGAGCAACAGCAAAACAGAAAGCAATAAGGACATTGCGCTCAAGCAATGACCGTCACTTTCTTTGTGAGCATCAGTGGGTTTTGAGAGCACCACGCAGCGCAGCGTCTCGGCCGTCCGATTCAACCTTCTGAGCTCCGTTATAACAGCCTTGCTTATACGGCGCTGAGACTTGGCATTTTGTACACCGTCATGACTTGTAGGAAGTGAGATGTTTATTACGTTCTCAGCTTGGAAGTCTAAATTAAAAAAAAAAAAAGAAAGGAAGAAAACGGAAGACGCATTCATGGTACCTTGACTGAACTGGCTATCGCGGTATGCCTAAGGATATACCAGAGCAGACCATGTGGTACAAGAGCGCGTGCAATGGCCATATTGCATTCCTGTTTTTGAAGCTCACTCCGCCAACTCATGTGACACGTTGGCAACCATAGGACAGCTGCTTTATTGAAACTCAGTGCCGCAGTGTTTTGTGTATAAACTCTATATGGTCGTGTCACCTCGTCGTCAGGACGCTTTCCACAGTGTTACCGTTCGCGCTGTATATTCAGACTCGCCGGTTTCTTCAACAACGATGTCCTGTTTGGCCGCTTCTTTTCAAAGCTATCGTTGCGGTATATCCGGATCACCTAAACAGGAACACAGACGTTGGCAGAATCGCCAGGCGAAGAAAAAAAAAAATAACGCGGGAAAAGCAGAAGAAAAAAAGAAAAGCGTAGATATATCCACTGTGGGCTCTATAGTTTATGGCAGTGTGTGGAGCATTGCGCTAGCAAACGAGATAATCACATGGAATGATGAAAGGGGTAATTTTGCGGGTGTATGGTCGTGGCGGAATTGGCATTTTATTCGACCGTGAGAGCTAAGGTCTTGCGCTCGACGTAATTCTGTGGACGATGATGTTGGTTAGCTGTTCGCCTATGGTTCATATAGCAACTGGTGGACTTTGACAGAAACGCACTACGCATAGCGAGCTTAGCACCTTAACCACTCTCAGCCGCTTTACCTCTTGTCAGTTTACTGCAGCGTTCGCCACTGATCTTGACCTCCCCGCCTATGTGCGATGCATGTTTTCACGCACGACATATAGCACGGAACTGTCGTCGACAGTCGACGGCGGGGCGCATTGGCGTGGTGTGTTTCGCTTCGCCCGTTCCGTGCGTCCTCTGCAGTTTCCGCCCGCGCGTTCCCATTCAAGGCGATTGCGGCCTCGTTTGGCGAGTTTGTTTCCGCACAGTGGCGCATTCTGATTGGTGTTTTGTTCCGGTCCGCCTTGCGAGCAGTCGCAGATCGAAAATCGATCCGCGCCCGTCTTGTTGCATGCACAGCCGGCTGAAAAGCGGGCTCCACGCTGCCGGCACGTTTAATCTGCTGAGCTCGGTATTTTGTGAGCCGTTTAGCGACGCCCTTGGTAGCCGGTGCTACATCCGGGCATTTGCCATTATGCGTCTGACTGTAGCTTCGCTGCGTTTCGGAGCTAACACGTCGTCTCATTTAAGGGCAAACTCGCGAAGCTCTTTCGGACTTGCGTTCGAATTGACCTCTGCTTGGCAGCCGAGAATAGCGGAGTCGCTAGTTTATGACGAATGCTTCTCATTTGCATGTTAAGCGCGTTGCGAAATACGCTCATCATTATACTTGTCAGTGGCAGCTTTCGTTATACTGCACGATTCTTAATTGAGACAGTCTGAAGGCTCGTTTTGAGTTCGGCTCGTGATTAGTCGGGGCCTTGGCTGTCGTTCCGCTCGTTAGATTCATCGAGTAGCGCACCCGTTGCTCTAGCACTGTCCATTCACTAATTCCAACGCACGCTCGAACGCTTTCATTCAGTCTTCGTTATCCGAAAATGTCAAAATGAAACATAACGCTCCCTATACCAGGTCTGGCTAGGACTGGCTAGGTCGCATCGGGCGATCAAGTGTATAGAGAAAGAATAATGCATTTAAGAGAAGACTAGAGGCTTGTACATTAGGAAGGCGCCTTATACATAAAATGATCACTCCGTCTCTTGAAATATGGTTCAATCGATTCCAAGAGCTCATGACACGCATCGAAATTTGCAACAATATCGCCGTTATAAAATAGTGCTCCTATAGAGAAATGACATTTAAAATACTGGTATGGCTGCTCATGAAAAGAAGGAAAACACGCAGGAAAAAAAATATATTCAGATCTGACGCGCATGTCGGAATCTACGGGAAGGGGAATTTAAATGCTTCACAACTAACGGGGATGCGTAGTATAATGTTAATTGCTTCCACCCTATGCAGCATTATAACTCAATCATTGTTCGTGCTTATTCACCCTAAAGGTCACAGCTTTATCTCATGCAGTTTTTTATGTTTACGCACTACACCGCCCGCAAGCTATGCCGAAGTGAAAACATCAAATGAGGCGGATGTACAGTGCGAGACGTCTACACGCAGCGATATCACGAGGACAAAGGTGATGTGTATGACGCTTGTCGAGGGAAGACTGGCGATGACAGCTGCCATGCACAGAGAAGTACAAGAGGTATATGAACTAGTTTAAGGATTTTTCACTTGTTGTGTCACAGTAGCACATACCTCTCCTGGAGGATTGGCCAACAATGGACATCATACACCCAGTGGCATATATACCGAATGCATAAATCAAGGAACCCGTTTAGTAATATCCACTATTTCATTAACAGGTCGGTGTGCCCTGTTACAGATACCTGTGAATCGACATCATGTGTTCAAGTTTCACGTAGGATTTTTTTTTTGTTTTTGTTACGCAGAACAGAGGTGTGTTTACTGGCACTACGGCTATTATTGTCTCATACATTTTTGAGCTGCGAATTTAGTCGCTCAAAATAGAGTGCAGCCTTTGTCCTTCTTCAGCTCCGTTGAGGAATCTATATTTTTTTTCTTTTGCAGAGTACAAAGCGTCGTATTTAATGGGCAGCAGAATTCCTTACGAAACAACGTCAGTCAGAATCACTTTTCTCCTTATGGCTGTCCTCGTTCATTTTCCTTCTCTCGGCTTTCGTTGCATTTCCCCGGCGGAAGGGATCAGCCGCTCGGCAAACACAGCTGCGGACGGCTTACAAAGTCTAAGACGGGGACGTGTCCGCGAACCCAGTTGAGTGTAGAGAGCGCTATATGGAACAATCGTGGGGCAAGCGCAGCTTGATCCGCTAGGAACACACTGGTGCCCACGAAATAAAAAGAGGTCGCGACGCCACAGATTTGAACAAGCTCGGTAAGTACGGTGCAGACGGAGGGTGTAGCTATACTGCGTCGCCATGTTTACTGCTGTGTCGCATCACGCCTTGTACGACACTTGCCTGGAGCTTCGGTGTCTAATCACTTTTCATGTTTCGGTGGTATGAGCAGGCGTAATACCTTGGGCACTGCCTCCAATGAAAGACGCGCTACTTTGCACCGACGTTTACTTAGAGGTGGAAGGGGGGGGGGGGGGGTGAGTTGTTTGATTGATGGCGCATTCTCTATGGCTGAGCAAGTACGGAGGACCCTTGATCTCGATCCCTAATCTTGAATAGTACACGACTAAACTTTTCCAAACCGTAGGCACGAGGGAAGTGTCATCGAAACGTAGTCTTCTAATGCGATAGTATATGCTGGGTGCTGTCGATGACCTTTGGTGTTGATGATTTTGTATTGACAAAATGCGTGGCACACGCAGTTTGAACCGACGTCAAAGAAAGGCGGCAAACTTAATTACGGGCGCGAGGTCGGAAAGCTAGCTCGACTTCTGTGGTCGTTGCGCTCGCTGATCCTTGTGCCCTTGTTTGTGTCGCTAGGGAACTCCAACTAATCATAACTGGTCACAAATAAATGTTGGTTCTGTTACAAGTATAGAATGATTAGAGGACGTAACAGGAATAACAGAACACGAACGTGTGTTTCTATATAACGCAAAATGTGTGGCTAAGCTAAATTTGACAGCAATTATTGAGCTTATATGGCCAAGTTACGGCCGTGGTTCTTTATGGTGTGCCAAGGACGGTCGTGACCTGTCTCACCTAACGAGAAGAATATGTGAAAGAACTGCAATGACAACGTGTTTACTGTGCGTGGCCACGCAAAATGCTAAAATAGTTAATGTTTTTTTTTTTATATCTCGTGGCCAGAACGAGAAGAACGAGAAAATAAAATCACGGAGAGAATTTATGGCGGGTCGCGACTTTTCTCCTGGAAGCAGCTTTTTAGAGGCATGATTTTATTGTCTTACCCATATACGATGGCAATCCTATCCTTAATGTTGCTTACGTCACTTTAAAGCCATCAGGAGAGCTTGTTGCGGTATTTGATTACTATATGAGCGATGTAGAGATATGGCATAGAACGACCTTGTAGGGATAGAGAGAGACGACCCGCCATTTGCTATGCTCCCCGTCGCAAGGAACAGCGCACGCACAGCAAGATGCACCCTTTTACATATGCTTATTAATTTCCCGTTGTTTTGAGGAAAGGAATTCAGAGCTTTCAGTGTATTGTTTTTCCAGGCTTCCAACTTACATGGACGCTTCCCGACTAAGTATGCGAAATCGCAATATCGCCGTGCAAACTCAGACAACAAGAGAGGAATATATTTATCACCTAAATTTATCGTCGATGTGGATTAGGCTCCTGTCGCCGCCATCGATTCGTTCTGACGTAGATGCACGGCGCGAACTTAAAGTCAAATTTATGCCCTGGCGAACTGGAAGCGGGTGTCGCCGTTTTCGTTTTGGCACTCGGGTCATTTCTTGACCTCGGGGATTTAGGATCAACGCAAAAGCGCGATGTTGAGCCGCCTTGTCTGGTTTGTACGAGCGCCTTTGACTCTGCAGTATGGTCCGTGCACGTCTCCGTAAGCCCACCCCCTCTCTCTCCCTTCTTTCTCTTCCCCTTCTCCCTTCCCCCAGCGTAGGGTAGACGACCGGACTCCTGACTGGTTAACATCCCTGCCTTCCTTATATCCCTCTCTCTCTCGGCGATTCGTTCCCCGTGCCTCTTCCGAATGCTTGGAGGGCGTTCTTTAAGCGCTTGAGATATGATTTGCTCGCCCTCGGAGCTTTACGGTGTTTTCGATCCGGTGTCTTGCAAGAGGGACAGTCGTCGTTGTCAGTTGTGCTTGCTTTTTCGTGAGGCCCCGCTCTCACCAGCCGTTTCTTTCCTTTGCGCACATATATGCTTGTGTAAGCGCCAAAGGCATGTGTGTTCCGGAAACACGAGATCCTGCAGCGGCCTCTGATTAAAAGACCAACGACGCGACCGTTTGCCTAGCTGCGTCGCCATGTTGTGATTGTCCCGGACGTATACATATACCTTTCGGTCTCGGGTTTCTGGGTTTCTTTGGCTTACCTGAGTGCCGTGTTTGTCGCTGTTTCTTGTGCGAAAAAAAAAAAAAAAGAGGGCTCGCCGCCGCCAAGTGCGTGCTTTCGTTTTATGATTTTCTTCGGATCGGTGAATGCTCGTCCGTGTTCAGGCTAAAGCATCGAGTTTCCTACTTAAGTTACTAGAGGGAACTTTGGCGCTGCCATCGTTCAGCCACTATGGGAATGATAGTTAGTGCATGGTTTTGTCTGATCTTGGTGCTTGCGTCTTCAAACGTTTTTCTGGCTTTATTTGCAGTAATTACTTTAGCTTCCTTTGTAGAGGGCGTACAGATCCACGCCCCAGCGATGGCTTCCACCGAGAAGCCAATCTCGAATGCTATGCTCTTGCTGTCCGCACGCGCCGGAAGCAATCGCAGAGCTGGAAACATGTCATAGGCATCATGTTCTGGACGCCACCTATTGGCTTAAATTGCGCAGTATCTTATTTTTTCTAAACCCAGGAGGCAATATGACTCGGCGCACAGGCATAATCACTGTGAATTGTGGCATTTATAACGCATTATTTTCTCCTTAATGATCAGTTTGCAAAGTCCCAAAGCCGTCCTGAAGCCATAATTACGAATTAAAAAAAAATCATGTACTAACATTTATTCTTATGCTGGTTGAACGGCCATGCCTCCAGCTCCCGTTGACACTAGCGGCAAACTTCCCGCTTGTGATTTTTTATAGGAAACTGTACGGTCTAGGGCACCTTGTCGCAACGCGGACAACCGGCGCTTCGTTCAATAACGGTCTAAAGCCCGCAGCGGATTATTTAGCCATTTTATGATTTCGGGAGTGCGCGCTGTGTAGCATGTGGTTTCTCGCCCGCCAGTTTCATGAATTTAGTATTTCTCTCGTCGCTTAGGTTTACTTGCTCCTACACAAGTGGTTCTCGTCGCAGTCGGCATTTGCTCATCTTTCTTGGATAAACGTTACTCCCTGTATCGCCCTTAAGTGGACTATATGCAGCCGCATCAACCGGCAAGCGCAAAGAAGGGTCTCGTGCGGCACAAATCATTGTGTCAAATTTGTGCCTTGCTCCACACATGTGGTCTACCCCAATCGCTTATCGTGTGGGAAAACATACATCGGCCAGACTAGCCGGTGTGCACCAACGATCGCGTCATTGCAGACAGTGCGTGTACACACCTCTCTTTGGCAACACTGGTATCTTAGGCTGCGGAAAAACGAAAAAATTGAAGAGAGATTCTGCAGGCATTCCACATAACTAAGAAATTAACGCCACTTGCGTTAGTGGCACTGTGCCTTTGTGCCTCACTGATAAAGAGCTGAACTTCCTTAGTGCCGTTGTTGACTATTTAGGTACGTCAAGAAATTGGCTTCCTGCGATGGCAGTTTGCGCATGCGCCACGTGGCCTGTCGGCAGCTATATTTTGTCATTCAAGTGTCAATATTTCAGCTGTAAGTTCCAGATAGTCCTGTCGTCTCCTTGATCAGGTCTGTCGTGTGTTTCCGATGGTTGTTTTATCCGTTTTACAATGTACCTAAATAGCCCAGTTCACCGCTTTGCTATCTCTGTACTCGTGCCGGTCGTGTACCATCAACACGCGTTTTCGAGAGAGAGAGAGAGAGAGAGAGAGAGAGAGAGAGAGAGAGAGAACTGTTTTTAAGAGACGATGAGCGTTAAATGTACGTCTTTGTACCACTCATTTACTGCCACTGCTCGAATATAGCATCACCCGCGATGCACGGTTCTCGTAAGGCACTTCAAATGTATACGCGTCGTTGAATTGGAAACGCGGCGCGTGAAATAAAATAAACAGGTCCGTCCACCCCTCTCCCCCTCCCTCTCTCATCCTTTTTTTTTCTTCTTCTTTTTCGCTTTTTTTTTATTCGCCTTTTGTGCAGAGAAGCTGCTTAGAGCAGAGGAGCGTGGGTGTGTCGCCATTTGCGCCGCTCAATGCGCAGGCACGCGCACAAAAGGCGTGCTATTAGCATATACATTAAAAATCACGCCGAGGGGTGCGCATCGAGCATTTGAAACGTTAGCGCGTGCCCGTCCGCCGTTGCTTTGCTGAAGATAGGCGCATCTCGTGCCGCAATCTCCATGAGACGCTGCCTTTGACGCGCGGAGTAGCTATGCTTTATTCCTTGACGGGAGAGAATGACCCGGCGCCGAGACTTAACGTCGTCGCGCTTATGCGGGGGCCTTTCATCGTGCGTCGGTTTCTACGGGTTCCAGACTCGAAGCCTGTCTTTGGTTTCCGTCATCCGAATTCGTGGTATTGGCGCTGGGTTACTTTTGTCGAATTGTTCGGCATTTTGCATTGTGTGCGGGACTTGCTTATCTTTATTCCGTTCTTTCGAAAGCCTGGTGATGGAAGGACTTGCTGACTGATGCGGTAACTTTTGTTCTCATAGGCATAATCCCCGATAGTAATTATTTCTGCTCATTCCTCTGTAATGTTGAACTAGCTCATGTTTTCTGCATTTACTTCCAGTAAATTGAGATGCATTTTCCCGCAATTTTAAGCATCTGTTGCTAACCGTACGTTCTTCACTTTACACGTGTTTTAACAGTAAATTCTCTTCACAGTTTTACTTTGGGACCTCCTTCTGTATTGTATACGTTTTGAGAGAGAGAGAGAGAGAGAGAGAGAGAGAGAGAGAGAGAGAGAGGAGGAATAACACTTGAATAAACGCTAACCTGAACTGTGTGCATGGTTCTCATTTTCGTTCATGTCAATCAGGAGATTCCTCCTGCTCCTTCCGTTGAGTACGCTGTACAATGACGGAAGCACAGCAAGCTGACGGCGTGGGAAAATTTAATCAGACGCACTGGTGCGCTGCTCTAGATCAACTCTTTTATTGTCGACACAGTCATCTTTCATCATTTTCTCGCCAGAATATCGGCCAGCGCCTATGTTTATATTTTTGCTCTCGCAGTTGTGCTAAACGGATTACGATATCCTACAGTAGTGCGGGTGAAAGAGGCGTTCGAGCGGGCTCATGCGGACCAAGTGATGCGGATGGAGGTCGCGCGCGCAAGGAAGCAAATCGCGAGCGAAACCGCTCGGACGAGTTCGGAACGTTTCGCTGCTTGTTGCCCTCGCAGCCGGAATAGCCTGAGTCACTCGCGTTTCTGGCGACGTACATTTATCCCTTTTGTTCTTCATGCGCGGCGCTTGCGTAATTGGATTTGGCTCCTGCACCTTATTTCTCGGCTGATTGCGCGGACCTTTGACGTGTTTCCGCTCCATGGGACACTTAGTTATCTGCACCGTTCTGGGGGCGGTGTGGCGCAGCGGAATCCACACATTGAACAGTTGGATAGAGCAAGGGGAAGAAAAAGAAAAAAAAAAAAAGGAAAAAACAAAGACAGGGACAGTTTTCTTCGTTGGTATTTTTGGCCATTTCGCATTGGTGTCGTGGATTCGCGCTATTTTGCTGCGAGGCTTAATTACGAAAAAAGAAAGAAAGCCCGCGTGGGTATTTCCTCTAATTTCGTCTTTGGTGTGTCTCGTAACGAATGCGTTAAGAGACACACCGCGCTACGTATACATGTGCCGCCCCCAGCGCTGCACATTTTGCGTCCTGTTGATTTGAAAGATTGATCGGTTAATTGATGGTGCTTATCGTCCGAAAGTTACTCACGGGCAATGAGATACGCCGGAGGGAATTTTCGTGAAGAGCAATAATGTTGATCCCCTGGGAGGAGGAAAACAAGAGGTGAGAGGCAGAGACCTAGGTTAACCAGGTTAAGTGTCGGGTTGGCTACTCAGGAACTTACATCTAAGTACGATGGACGAGCATCTTTTAGATTCTGCTACAGCAGCCGGGAATTGAACTGCTGACCTTGTGCTCGGCTATAGCTAGAACCCCATGGATACTGAGGTACCACCGGTGACATAGGCTTGAAACCCTGGAAACATAATCACGCATGAATGAACCAACGACAAGAACGCTATATTCAGCGGTAATCTCTGTTAGTATACTCTCGGAGTTTATTTTGCTGCTTTTCTGAAAATTTTAGAGCAACTTCTTTGATGTGGCTACAACGTATACTTTAGGCTATAGTGACGTGTGTTGTTTTCTTCTGTTCAGTGGCTAATTTACTGGGTGCTTGCCGAAACCAGCTAGCGTGTTTCTCCACGTAGTATCGCGACTGCATTTGTATTGGCCTTGCCTGCCGCGGGAAAGTCTCGCTTGGGAACTCTGCATATTTCCTCTTCGTGGATGCGGGGGCTATAATCATTCTTGCGCAACGTACGTTTAGGGTTCTTTGTTCCAGATTTGCCCGAACAGTTTTTCAGGTGGCAGACAGCGGGAGAGAGAGAGAGAGACAGAAAAAAATATAATTGTCTGAAATGGTGACCTTCGCTTCGCTGGTCGCGCCATAGGTTTTTAGAGCTTTGTGACCTCGCTATATTATCGAAGTGTAAGGCAGTTTTTTGTAGGCTTTGTTGTCCGACCTTAGAAGGGCGCTGAATGCTTTTATCTCCAGCATCTTTCTCTTGTAGCATCGAGGTATATGTTATTCGCCTATTTTGGAAAGTGAGCTGGTGATAGAAATATAAGTAACGGAAATGATGGCAATTTTCCGCGTTTTTTTTTTTCTCGAGTGCATGCGAGGGTGGAGATACCTGTGTAATCGTCGTGGCTTCTGCATAGCGGGTTCATGTATGGTTCCATTGTGGCGGCACACAAACGCGCGTTTTTATCTTCTCAATTTGCAGCGTGTAGGTATGTAACGTACCACACCTTGTCGTTGGGGTATAGTTGGTTCGTACTACTTGGTTATGGTATATAAGAGACGAAACGATATCAAGAAACGACACCACAGAAGTGCGACAGGACGGTTTTTCCTGTCCTGTCTTTTTTCTTCGCATCCTTCCGAGTTATTTTTTTATACCATTACCCAATACTGTAGATACCCCGTGCAAGTGGAACGTGAAGCTGAGAGGACCTGCGCTCGCCACGCTCATGCGCAGTGATGGGCGTCATAGCTCGTTTGCGAATGTACCACACGTCTCTGCGTGCGCGGATAATGTATAGCCTTTTCAGTGATTGGAAAATGACCAGCGATTTTATTTCTTGCCTGTTGCTTCACGAATTGTATTTTTTTTGACGCGTTTCTTTCTTTTTTTTGTTTTGTTTGTTCGCCCTCTTCGTGCTGCTCTAATACTCTTATATACCCACTAATGATAGGAGGTCCTCCTGGCAGTTTCTCACCCTGGGACCTCCTGATGCTGTGTATAATATGTAAGCCCGTTTTTGTACGTGCAATAACAAACAATAAACTTGAACTTGAATATGTGTGGACAGGTCGAGTGTGGACATATTCTTTATTGCACGAAAAAAGGAACGTTAGACAGGCTTCCCATGTCTACCAGTATGGACAGCTAGGCACCAACTCTCGCACCTGTCAATTCTCTCGCAACTTAAATGATGTCGAATGAAGCATCGATAAGTATTCAAGCGGGCAGGTGTGCTATACGAGGCCGTGCTTCTGTCTCACAAAAAGCATGGTATGACGCCGTTCATATGATCTGCTGCCTTCCTTCGTGACAATGTCTTTTTTCTCTACACTAGACAAGATAGATGGAGCGTTGTAAGTTCAATGATAGTATTATCTTTTTTACTGAGGTATACCTGCGTCGCGCATAGCCTTTAATTATCGGGATTACTGATTGTGAAGACGTAACTTACTTTAAAACCCCTGCCAAATGCTGAGCGGTGAATCTGGCCTGCCATGTTTAAACAACGGGAGCAACGCGCGCGGCCGCGAACGAGAGAAACACATGTGACCGGTTGCCTTGGCAACCAAGACGGCGGTAATTTCTTTCTCAGCCGCCAGGTGCCGCCAGCATGATAGTGGCTCCGCGGGCTTGTGACATTATCTGGTCGCCGCAACTGGCGGAGTTTCCACTCCTAAAGGTTTCTTGCTCCGTGGTTCTGGCAGTACTAGCTGCTTCCACGAGAGCCGTGTATACAGAAAGGCTTTTATGTTTTGCTCCGATGGGACCTGAATTGCGTAAACGGCTAACGCATGAAGGGTTTCTGGCGTCATCGCTCACTCTGCCGGTGTGCTCATAACTCTCCATCCTTTTAAGCTAAGCTCCCGGCTAATTTCTCCGGGGAAGGAAGGTATTTGTCCAACGTTAAAATATAAAACGACCGTTTTTCTCCTTGTAGTTGTGGGGCATCCGCCGATGGGAACATTTACGCGTGCCAAATATGCTCTTATCGCTAAAGCATTTTCTTTTTGTTTGCGCATTCCACAGAACTAATAGGTTTTATCGCCGGCGTGAGTGCACAACTGTGTAGCTCGTAGCTGCTGTTTTGTTGGACTATAGAAAGGTGAAATGGAAAGCGTGTGGGGGACCAGCCTTTGCAAACCACATTCATTCGGCGTGTTCAGTTTTTGGTCGGCGCAGCGCAGCCCTTTCACGCTGGCGACGATGGTGCGCAGAGTTCGGCAAGCGGCCACGTACGCAGCACCGGTTTAAGATCATTTTTTCATTTCTTTCTGCTTTCTTACCCTTCTTTCCCTTTACCATTGAAATGTAACCAAATAAATAAATAAATAAATAAATAAATAAATAAATAAATAAATAAATAAATAAATAAATAAATAAATAAATCAGTTTTCCACTTCAAAAAGCGGTGTGTCCAGAAGTAAAAGCTCCACAGTGCTCCGGTTGACCTAAATCCTGTGGTTAACTTTCCTCTTTTTACTTTTACCTCCCCACTTTCTCTCTTTCTTGGCAGTGGCTGCACATGGCGTTATTCGTCAAAGAAGCCTTGCTTCGCGTGATCTCCGCAGGAGTCCTGCCCGCTATCTCAGTCGTGCCACTCTGACTGCGCAGTATACGTTAAGGTATCCGCTATGCTCGCGGCTTGAGCTAAAAGTCACGCGCCATTAGCGTGGAGCGATCACGAACGTTAGCGCTGCCAGGGCGTGAAAGCGAGTGTACGTGCTCTAAATGCTCGTAAGCTCAAAAGGAACGCGCTCTCTCCTACCTTTAGATTCATACTTGCAATACTTCGCATCAAATGTAGCGGAAAGCAGGAGGAGATTGTGAAAGAACTTTGAATGGCGAACAGCGAGAAAGACTGCGCGTGAAAGAGGCTCCCTGCGGTAAGTGTAATCTCGCGGTCGCGTCGGTTTGCCGCGGCCTAACGCACGGCCGGATGAGCAGCAGCGCGATCCATTTGAGTTAGTCTCGGTACGTGCCTCGCCTAGCGGCTGGAATGTGGCGCGCTGAACGCTACGCATGGGTTTAGGCGTAGCGTTCCCGCGAAAGGTTTTCTTCCGACGGCGCAACTCGCACACTGCCATGCCATGGCCGGTGGTCGTTGTGCGCTCGCACTGTGCCGGCGCGTAAAGCGGAAGCTTCGAAACTTTATGGTCAGCCATGACGCGGCAAGCCTTGCTTTGAAAAATATCGCCGTTTCCAATCATAGTGAAAAATACGCACTCGACCTGGTCGGCGTTTCGAGTTTTAGCGCGCAAGACGACGCGGCAAAATGTCAGTCCCACGGGTGTCGAAATCGCACCCATGCACGAAACACCGTTAGAAAGCTTTGGGTGTGAAATGCTGGGCGCATCGTCGGACACCACGCCCGTCGGTCAGCGCTGTCGCACGAAGGCAGCTAAAGTAAACGATTATCTGGTGGTCGTAACTCACTACGTTTTACTGAACTAGTGGAACAATGATGAAACAAAGCTCGCAAAACACCGCGTCACCAGAATTCAGACAAACGTTGACGAACAAGAAAACGTGATGGGGTATAGTAGCAGGTGAACTTTACGAGCGCGCCTTTCTGCGCACTACAAGAGCTGCATTGTATTGTAATTGATAGCGGCGTAACCGCCTCATTATAATTTATAGAGTGCGCTGAATAAGAGGCATTTATTGTGAATAATAAATTAAATAGCGCTCTCCAAACTTATGTAAAATGTTTTTCTTTCTCATTGTTCCTTTACATAGTCGCGCTTCAGTCGCTTGCTCCCATAACCCCCCTCGCAACAATCGGTGACGATTGGTTCTGGACCGCTTCTCGCCCGAAGCTTCGCGACCCATTTGGATCGACCTTGGTCACACTGCAGTCGCACTTTCGAGTAATCGTCCCGGCACCAAGTACGTCGCGCGGCACCAACGCGTCAGGCAAAATCGAAACTACTGTAGTCGCCGAGTGGTGGTGCGAGAAATGCGAGCGCTATGATTGAAGCGACGGCGCTTTCAGCACGTGGCGCTCCCGGAAGCTTAGCTCGCATGGCGGCGGTGAGTTGACCCTGTGCCGGCCTTGCGAGTTCCCATGCTGCGAAGCAGCGTGGTGCCTCGTCCGTTGCGTAGGCCTTGGCTGTCACATGCTTGTCACAGCGGGTCTGCCGCCATTGCTATATAGGCGGGGGAATATTGTCGACTCGGCTTCCTTGTGCTTTATTCGCTCGCTTTTTTTCTTTCGCGCCAAAAAAAGAAGTGCGTTCTGCGCGGAAGAGCAGCGCGCAAACAAGGCTCCTATACGTCGTCTTCCTAATTTGGTATTTTCTTTTTATGTTGCTCTCGTCGCTTCCTTACCGCGTTATTTCTTCCGCTCTGTTTCACTTGTCACGGGGCTCCCGTCCCGGGTTTTACGCAGCACGACGCTGTCTGGTGAAATAAAGAGCTCGACGGGAGCTTTGCGAGCGGTCGTTGGTCCACCCATTCTTCGCTTTCCTTTTCTTCTTTCTTTCTTTCTTTCTTTCTTTCTTTCTTTCTTTCTTTCTTTCTTTCTTTCTTTCTTTCTTTTTCTTTCTTCTTCTTCTTTCTTTCTTTTCTTTCTTTCTTTCTTTCTTTCTTTCTTTCTTTCTTTCTTTCTTTGCCCCTTCAGACATTCAGGCACTGCCTAGCGCTTTATTGCAGTGCAGTTTCCGCGCGCACTCCGTCACGTTGTCGGGCAGTGGCTCGGGACCTTGATTTCTGCAGACCCACAGCGTCCTTCGTAGCAGGGGCGCCGCCCTGGCAATCTCCTCACTCTTTTGTCGATGGGTTCTTCTGCCTATGTACAAAAAATTCCAGAGCTTTGTGGCTGCTGCATGCCTGAAAGTGCAATGTGGGCGCCTGACTGCCTCAGATGAAACAGTGGTGCGACAATTTTGACGTTTGCGAATTTGTTCCGAACATTGTTAGGATGTCTCCAACTTTTTTTTTGTATTGTGTTGTTTGGTCACTTGTCGGGTGCGACATTTAGGACTTTTCTTCTGTAAAATTGGCACACCATTTACTAATTTCATTTTAACGACTTTACTAATCGTTCGTAGCAGTTTTGACGAAGCGGCCCTCTCACGATTTTTTTTTCCCTCTTAATTTTTTATTTTCACGATCGGCTAATCGGCGCTGTGAATGGCCACAGGAGCATGAAATTGCGTGCAAATGATTGTATTAGATTCTGAAATTTAACCACCGAATTCGTGTACACTAGTGTCGCATTGTGCGATTTATTTCCGTTGTATGATTGGGATCTATATTTCCTGGAAGGGGGAATGATGGCCCGTATTCGAAAAAAAAAGTTCTAGCGCTGGAACTGTTCTTATTAGACGTCAGCCAATCGTAACATGGGAGATACTATCAGCGAATGTGCCAAGCAATCGCAAACTTACGAACGAAAAAAAAAATTAAATTATGGGGTTTTACGTGCCAAAACCAGTTCTGATTATGAGGCACGCCGTAGTGGAGGACTCCGGAAATTTGGACCACCTGGGGTTCTTTACGTGCACCTAAATCTAAGGTAAACGGGTTTTCGCATTTCGCCCCCATCGAAATGCGGGCCGCCGTGGC